>NC_056732.1:937637097-937937097 GCF_019279795.1 Protopterus annectens | reverse complement strand
GCTAGTTATGATTTGAATAGGGGTCTTGTCAATGGTTAACTGCACCTGGAGTGTCTCCTGTATGTCATACTGTTTGACCAGCCTGGAGGTGTGTATATCTTTTACATATATTGCAACTCTACCTCCTTTTGCTTTGCTGCTCACAGTTTGGGGTATGAATGTATGATAGGATGCATAACCTGGTATGGCTGGGGTGCTCTCCACAGCTTTAAACCAGGTTTATGTGACTACACAAATGTCAGTATCTTCCAGGGTTAAGAATGCTTGCAATGAGTGCAGTTTCATGTTTAGGCTCCTAGCGTTTAGCAGCATGACCTTTAATTTGCATTTTGATGAAACTTGGGCACTGGACAGATTCAGGAAGTAAAGGGGGTAAAGAAACAGGATGGAATACCCTCTGGTTATTATCCTCTGCACTCAGACATTTTGAGTGATAGATGTCCAGGCTGAACAGTACAGGGGCAAGTACCCCAACTGCCACTCTCTGGAACACTCAGGAAAACTGAAAAGGCCTCTTGGAGAAGTGACCCTGAAAACCCTGGATCTGCAGACCACCTCTGCCTCTGGGGTGATGCCCATCATTAGAGAGTCCCCCTCTGCCATATGGACGTCTCCCTTCAGAAGGGCCAGGAATGAACCCCAGAGATTTACAGAAACAAAGTTTCTTCATGCATTTTTTGGTGTTTTGAAAATGTCCTCTTAGGGGTAAAAAAATGGATTTCTATGGCTGACAGGATCTTGCCATTTGTTCACTCCTGGACAGTATTTCTTTCACTTTTGGACTGAAGAGTGTTGATCCATCATAGCGGAATTGACAAAGGATTGACAAAGTATGTCACAAAATGCTCAGTGAAATCACAGGTGCATCCAAGCATGTCACCTTAGGGTTATGCTAGTGCCTGCTTCTCTAGCTGCACCTTCCATGGTGTTAAAAATGAAACACGTTGAGACATTCAATAAGGCCTGGAAGGTAGCCAACTACAAATTAACAGGATATTCTCCTCAGCAGGCAGGGACCCTGAGGGAATGGGAGAGGTTTAGGAAGTTCTTAGGTTAAATCTCTCTAAAGGTGCATAACAAGTGGCAGGTAGTTCAGCATCCTGATAGTGAAGGTTACTGAAGTGTATACTCACTTCCTGAATCTGTTTAATGCCTAAGACTCACTGTTAGGAGGATGAACAATGGAGCTCTCTTCCGCCAGCTCTTTCTTGTTGGCTGTCACCACTACCACAGAATCTATGACCCTGCACTCCAACATGTAGAACACTAATTTAATGCAGTTCACAAAGAACTCAGATACAAAATGGTAAAGCACTTTTCGTCTCTAAAATAGCAGACCTCTTCAGACCATTTACAAAACCAAAGTCTCTGTTTAAATACATATCACCTGACCGTTTACAATCCTGTAACCAATAGGATTTTAACTTGATTTGTCATTAAATGCCATCAGCAAAAACACATAAAATCAAGAAATGGAATAAATAAAATGAATAGTGAATTCGTTAATAAATTCATCAATAAATTCGTTAATAAGTTGTCATCTCGCTGAACTAAGGTTTACCCTATACCTTATTATTTACAATTAAAATACTAGCTAGTGTAAATAAATGTATATAAGTAAACTAAATGTCACTGTCATAGTTGTAATTGGTTCTAAAAGAGGAACTAACTTAACCCTGTGTTTTCCACAAGTGTTTGTTTAAAACATATGGGTTAAATACCGTAAAGGGGTAGTAAACAAATAGTTCCTTTAACGAGTTAAGTTCTTCAGTTTTAAGATACATGCAATAGAGATGACTTCATTCAACCCAGGAGGGTTGTAAGAGTTTAACCTGAATTGCCAAATCAGCTCTAGTTTTTCCAATATTAAATGGTAAGGACCCCCTTTTGCACTCACTGCTACTTGACTGATCACCCTAAAAAGGAAGTGGTGAGTTGGATGTTCGGAGCAATGCCTAGCTAAGGCATTAGAAGGGGTCTTTTTCCTAATGTGGTAGACATGCTCATAAATTCTCTCTTTAAGTTTTCTGTCAGTCTTCCCAACAAAATATGCTGGGCAGACTGCACAGGTAGCCAGGTAGACCACAGATTTTGAATTACAGTTAAATCTACCTTTTATTTTTACCTTGTTGGATCCTGTTCCAAATTCTGTCCCTGTTGCAATATATTTACAATAGTTGCAACTCTCACACTTAAATGTGCCTCCAGTTCTATTAAATGTCTGAGGTTCCATTTCTAGAATTTGTTTTAGATTCTTGTTCTGTCTATACACAAAAGATGGGAAACTTCCTAGCTTCTCCATAACTTCTGGCTCCATCATAAAAATGTTCCAGTTTCTTCTCAAAATAACCTAAATTTCTTTTACTTCTAAACAAAAAGGGGTTACAAACTACTAGGAAATCTCCTTGTAGTAACTCCTACCTCTTGTATACTATCCTGGTTTGTGTTGTTGGTTTCTTCCGACCTCTTACCCTCTTCTATAGGTAGTAATCTACTAGTGGGTCTAAGTAGTAGCTTATAAAACCCTTCTCTCCTTTTGTGTTTAACGTCTTCTAACAAGTCAAGGACTAATGTATTTGGTTAACCTCAACTCAAGAACATTTGTTTAAGTGTCTCGCATTCTTCAAGGAAGGTTGTGTCATCCGTAACCATACGTGCTGCTCGGACAAGTTGTCCTTTTAGCACGGATCTCTTCTGATGAAACGGGTGGCAACTCGTATAATGTAGCATAGTGTTTGAGTAGGTGGATTTTTGGTGTGTTCTAGCTACATAACTCTGTTCTTCAATGTTTTTCTTTAACTCAATGTCTAAATAAGTAATAATAGTTTCATGAAATGTGTGAGTGAACTTGAAAAACCTGGTACTGTTGTTTAGGTATTCTACAAATTTCTGGGCTTCAGGTTCAGTGCCTTTAAACAAAATAAAAATGTCATCTAAGAACCTTGTGTGCATTTTAATTTTTTCGGCCCATTCTCTACCTGTAGAGATGGCCTTTTGCTCCCAATTATCTAGAACCAAGTTAGCGTAGCTCCCCCCACATGGTAAGCTCATTGCAACCCCCACCAACGGTTTGAATATCATGTTGTCAAACATTACAAAGTTGTTAATCAAAATGACTTCCATTATTTCCTGGAATAGTCTGATTTCTCTGTTACTGGCCCCATGTGCCAGTAATCTCTCTACTACCCCCTCTATACCTTCCTCATGGGGGACAGAGCAATACAAATCAACAACATCTATGTTAAAAACATTACATCCTCATCATATTCAAGGTTGTTGATAGAAGTCAAAAACATCCATGAGTTTCAACACACTTGCTTTTCGTTTACCACATACTTCTTTAAGATTGAATCAATATATTTCACACTAGCATATGTAATAGAACCCCGAGAATTAACCAAGGCTCTCATGGGTGTGTTTTGCTGGTCCTTGTGTAATTTCAATAAACCAAACAATGCGGGTGTTTTAGGGCTGAGTGTAGACAGATAGTCAAGTGTGTTCATGTCTATCAAACCATCTATGAATAGATCATTAAAGAAACAGTGGACCTTTTTATAAGCCCCATTCATCTTATTAATACTTGATTCACAGTAGATGCCACTGTCTAAAACAAATTGCATCCTTGACTTGTAGTCATTAGTTTCCATAACTACCAGTCCTCCTCCCTTGTCTGGTTTTAAAAACCAAATAGGCAGACTTTTGGTCAAGTTCAAAGCTTCAATTTCACTCGCATCCATATTGATTAACTTTACATTTTTGTTGTTTTTTTGTAGATGTCTCAAATCAAATTCACATAAATGTTCAAATAATCCTAGTAACAGATGCATTGGAAGGTTAAATGTACTTGACACCTTCAATCTGTCATTCGTATGACTGTTCTCACCAAATTGTAGGTTCAGATTAAGTTAACAAGTGTAAAGCTTTAAGTCTATTAGAGTTTTGGGTAGTTTGAAATGGTTGTCTGGTACAAAAGTTAGACCCCTACTGAAAACTTCACAAAGTTTCAGGTCAATGTTATAATCAGAGTAGTTGTAATTAAAGTCCCCTCTTTTGTTGTATAAGATAGAAGGTTTAACTATTGTCTGTTCGACTTGTACTCCTCCTTCCTGCCTCCATTCGCCCTCGTGTTGTATTTGGGCTGGTGGTTCTGGCCATTGTTGGAAAAAGAAAATGGTTCTTGTGTGTTGTCCAATGCAATATTTTCAACACTATTCCTTTGATTTTGGGGAGATTGTTGTAATTCTCTTCCCCTTCTTCTTCTACAGAGTTATCATTGATGCGTTGACCAGAAAATCCTCTGGTGCACACTGGTTTGTGTTACTAAATTGGCACCCTCTCTCCTGATTAGTGGAGGAAGTTCCTACTTGGTCGGTAAACTTCCTTGACTGGGAGGGGGGAGGTTTTGGATAAGCAACACCATTTTTGTAATCGTTAATGTCTCTCTTTAACTTTTTCAGTTTAATCTCTGTGTTTTGTGTAATCGGTTGCACTATAGAACTAAAGACCCTTTTATATTCAAATTGATATCTTAGGAAATCAGGATGCACCTTGATTTCCTGGTCTAAACTTGAAATGTCCTTTGTTAAACTATCAGTGGTAAACCTGTAGTGTTTACACATCAATTCCATAAGCTCTGGACCATGTCTGTCAAATAAATCTATTAAGTCTTGGAAAAATGGTGTACCTGCTTCTAACTCCGACATGTATTGTCATGAACGGAGTCCTTCAGGTACAACACCTTCTTTACGACACTCCTCAAAGTATCGTATTTCCAGTTGTAATTTTTTAGCCTTTAACGATTTCTGGTCCAGGTTCCTTAAAAGAGACATGAGTGGTGTATTCCCTCCGGCCGGTTGCTCCCGTATGTTATTTTTGTGCATTACTGTTGAAAGCTGGTGTCTTGTTCAACGAAGTGTTAACATCTCGGAGCCCAATAAGCTCCGAGGGTGGGATATTCAAATTATTACAAGCTGTGTTGAGTGCAAGTGAAGCACTATGACTTCCATTCACACCTCCTTCGCTCCTCTCTCCTGATTGGCTAAAACCTTTAGTTCCACTGCTGTATGTTGACTGCTTACCATTACATTGATTGAATAGTTCACAAGGTGGGGTCACTCTTTCCTGTCGACACGAACCAGAAGTGGTTTTTGAAAATGTGTCCATACGAGATGACAACTCATCCAGTCTTTTATTAAAGGCGTTAATCATATGAGCCAAATTGCTAACATCCGTGCCGTTAGTAAATGTAACGGCATTTTGTTCCAATGGCTTTTCGAAGGTGTATGGCAAAATGTCAGTAGCCATACACAAACACACTCAATAGTCCAAAGAAAACAAATTCCAAATGAAAACTGATGAAAAACGTTGACACTGACACTCCAACACATAGAACACTAATTTAATGCAGTTCAAAAAGAACTCAGATACAAAATGGTAAAGCGCTTTTCATCTCTAAAATAGCAGACGTCTTCAGACCATTTACAAAACCAGTCTCTGTTTAAATACATATTACCTGATCATTTAAAATCCTGTAACCAATAGCATTTTAACTTGATTTGTCATTAAATGACATCAGCAAAAACACATAAAATCAAGAAATGAAATAAATAAAATGAATAGTGAATTTGTTAATAAATTCATCAATAAATTTGTTAATAAGTTGTCATCTCACTAAACTAAGGTTTACCCTATTCCTTATTATTTACAATTAAAATACTAGCTAGTGTAAATAAATGTATATATATGTGTATATAAGTAAACTATATGTCACTGTCATAGTTGTAATTGATTCTAAAAGAGAAACTAACTTAACACTGCGTTTTCCAGTCACTCCAACTCTAATAGACTTAAAGCTTTACACTCATAAACTTAATCTGAACCTACTATTTGGTGAGAACAGTCATACAAATGACAGATTGAAGGTGTCCAGTACATTTAACCCTACAATGCATCCGTTACTAGGATTATTTGAACATTTATGTGAATCTGATTTGAGACACCTACAAAAAACAACAAAAATGTAAAGTTGAACAATATGGATGTGAGTGAAAGTGAAGCTTTGAACTTGACCAAAAGTCTACCTATTCGGTTTTTAAAACCAGACAAGGGAGGAGGACTGGTAGTTATGGAAACTAATGACTACAAGTCAAGGATGCAATTTGTTTTAGACAGTGGCATCTACTGTGAATCAAGTATTAATGAGATGAATGGGGCTTATAAAAAGGTCTACTGTTTCTTTAATGATATATTCATAGATGGTTTGATAGACATGAACACACTTAACTATCTGTCCACACTCAACCCTAAAACACCCACATTGTTTGGTTTACCAAAATTACACAAGGACCAACAAAACACACCCATGAGAGCCTTGGTTAATTCTCGGGGTTCTATTACATATGCTAGTGTGAAATATATTGATTCAATCTTAAAGAAGTATGTGGTAAATGAAAAGCAAGTGTGTCAAGACTCATGGGCATTTTTGACTTCTATCAACAACCTTGAATATGATGAGGATGTAATGTTTTTAACAGTCGATGTTGTTGATTTGTATTTCTCTATCCCCCATGAGGAAGGTATAGAGGGGGTAGTACAGAGATTACTGGCACATGGAGCCAATAACAGAGAAATCAGACTATTCCAGGAAATAATGGAAGTCATTTTGACTAACAACTTTGTAATGTTTGACAACATGATATTCAAACAGCTGGTGGGGGTTGCAATGGGCTCACCATGTGGGGGGAGCTACGCTAACTTGGTTCTAGGTAATTGGGAGCAAAAGACCATCTTTATGGGTAAAGAATGGGCCGAAAAAATTAAAATGTACACAAAGTTCTTAAACAATATTTTTATTTTGTTTAAAGGCACTGAACCTGAAGCCCAGAAAGTTGTAGAATACCTAAACAACAGTACCAGGTTTTTCAAGTTCACCCACACATTTCATGAAACTATCATTACTTATTTAGACATTGAGTTAAAGAAAACCATCGAAGAACAGCATTACATAGCTAGAGCACACCGAAAATCCACCTACTCAAACACTATGCTACATTATACGAGTTGCCACCAGTTTCATCAAAAGAGATCCATGCTAAAAGGACAACTTGTCCAAGCAGCACAGATGGTTATGGGTGACACAACCTTCTTGAGGAGAGGTTACCCAAATACATTAGTCCTTGACTTGTTAGAAGAAGTTAAACACAAAAGGAGAGAAGGGTTTTATAAGCCACTACTTAGACCCACTAGTAGATTACTACCTATAGAAGAGGGTAAGAGGTTGGCAAAAACAACAACACAAACCAGGATGGTATACAAGAGGTAAGAGTTTCTACAAGGAGATTTCCTAGTAGTTTTGTAACCCCTTTTTGTTTAGAAGTAAAAGAAATTTAGTTTATTTTGAGAAGAAACTGGAACATTTTTATGATGGAACCAGAACTAATGGAGAAGAAGTTTCCCATCTTTTGTGTATAGAAATATCAAGAATCTAAAAGAAATTCTGGAAACAGAACCTCAGACATTTAATAGAACTGGAGGCACGTTTAAGTGTGAGAGTTGCAACTATTGTAAATATATTGCAACAGGGACAGAATTTGGAACAGGATCCAACAAGGTAAAAATAAAAGGTAGATTTAACTGTAATTCAAAAATCTGTGGTCTACCTGGCTACCTGTGCAGTCTGCCCAGCATATTTTGTTGGGAAGACTGACAGAAAACTTAAAGAGAGAATTTATGAGCATGTCTACCACATTAGGAAAAAGACCCCTTCTAATGCCTTAACTAGGCATTGCTCCGAACATCCAACTCACCACTTCCTTTTTAGGGTGATCAGTCAAGTAGCAGTGAGTGCAAAAGGGGGTCCTTACCATTTAATATTGGAAAAACTAGAGCTGATTTGGCAATTCAGGTTAAACTCTTACAACCCTCCTGGGTTGAATGAAGTCATCTCTATTGCATGTATCTTAAAACTGAAGAACTTAACTCGTTAAAGGAACTATTTGTTTACTACCCCTTTACGGTATTTAACCCATATGTTTTAAACAAACACTTGTGGAAAACACAGGGTTAAGTTAGTTATATACACATATATACATTTATTTACACTAGCTAGTATTTTAATTGTAAATAATAAGGCATAGGGTAAACCTTAGTTCAGAGAGATGACAACTTATTAACAAATTTATTGATGAATTTATTAACAAATTCACTATTCATTTTATTTATTTATTTTCTTGATTTTATGTGTTTTTGCTGATGTCATTTAATGACAAATCAAGTTAAAATGCTATTGGTTACAGGATTTTAAACGATCAGGTGATGTGTATTTAAAAAGAGACTTTGGTTTTGTAAATGGTCTGAAGAGGTCTGCTTTTTTAGAGACAAAAAGCACTTTACCATTTTGTATCTGAGTTCTTTGTGAACTGCATTAAATTAGTGTTCTACGTGTTGGAGTGTCAGTGTCAATGTTTTTCATCAGTTTTCATTTGGAATTTGTTTCCTTTGGTCCACAGAATCTATGGCTGGACTCTTGCTCCCATAAAGATGGTCTTTAGGTGATTCTAAGAACTTGTTGGGCTTGCAGGGAATTGGCTCAGTCATGTCTGGTTCCTTTCATGTCCATTTTCAGATGAAGTCTACCATCTCATCTTTGGGATGAACCACGCAAGAAGTAGATGGCCCAGCCCCAAAAAACACAATAAATTCTGATTCCTATTGGGAAGGGGCTTTTGAGATCCAACCCCTTTTTCTGTCTAAGTAGTTCTAAGACCTCTCCGAATGAGATATTCTCAAGAGGGGGTCTTCATAGGTTCATAGATTATTACTAGGCTAACTGCCCTTGCATGCCATTTTAAGCCTAGCCAGTTATCCCTTGTGAGATTCAAACCCTGCACCTTGTATTTGTAAGACAAGCACCTTAACCATTAGGCCACCCTCCTAACCCCTTGGGGCCCGTCACCCCATTGAAGTCAGTTTCTTTGGTTAGTGTCTCCTGTTGGGAGTCAGTGTGTCTCTTCTTGCACCTGGACTTCTGACCTGGTGCAGAAGGCTGGGAGTTCTATTTTGACACCAGGTAGATTGATGATTGATTATTGACAATGCAGTGCAGCATAAAGAGACTGATGCACTCCTGAGTATGTTGTCCTTCAGATGAGATGTTAAACTGAGGCCCCATCTGTTTGAGTTGGTGGTAGCTAAGGTGGATGTAAAAATCCCATGGCACCAATCAAAAGAATAGGGAAAGTTCCCTGATGTCCTGGCCAAATTTCCGCTAACAGTAGAAATAGCCCCTCTGTTCTCCTCTAAAAAGAGGCTACTAGTATAGTGGGACTTACCTGGTCAACAAAGGATAGATAAATACATAAATAAATAAATAAATAAATAAACCACCCAGTGGGATGTTCTGAAGAGGAATTGAAGCTGATAGGGGTCCTCAACAAAGATGGGCTCAAGGCTTTTAGAAATTGACTGCCCTGATGAAATAGAAAGAGCAGGACCAGGACCCAGGGAAATCCTTTGGGGTCAGGATGGGTCAAACATAAGAGGAAAGTTCTCTACTTAATTCTAGAGAGCATTCTCTCAAAAGCCCTGAAGGCAGAGCCAGAGATAGAACCAAAGACATTTCCAGTAGGATCCATAGCTCCTAAGGAAGACTGGTCTCAAGGAACTGTCTGAAGCTAATGTCAGAGCTGAAATTCTAACTCCGAAGAACCAAGGGTGAAGAATGGCTCAGAGAGTCTCAGAGCCAAATCTTCTCCCCCTGTTCCAGCACCAAAAATGCGGCTCAGAGATTTGGTCAGATTTGAAGTGCTCTGAGCTGACAAGATCAGAGAAAGAGCCAGAGTTGAAGAAGTCCATGTCTTCACATCCTATTAGGAAAAACCCTGGGGGGTTCTCAGACCTGAAAGCCTCCACTCAGCAGAAAAGATGAGGGAAGTATCAATAACCCGATAAGGGGAAGAGGTCAGGCCCCTGGCTCTGTCAGGTGATGGAGCTGAAAGGACCCCCAAATGGATTTGGGTACAGATACATTTTCTCATCATCCTATCCACATTAGCTTCAGAAAGACTCCAGGAGGACCTAACTGAGTGAGAGAGGAAGCTGTGGAGGAAGGCATTGAGATCCAAGGAAAAGATCTCTCTTGGAGAATAGGAAATCATAGAGAAAAGCTTGATTCTAGCAAGGGAGGTTTACCTGCTCTGATGAGGATCAGTTCCAAAGTGAAAGCTGATCCCAAGGTTTTCAAAATCTTGGAAGCCAGAGCATAGGAAGGAGACTGATCCAGTGATCACTTCTTTGGTTCTTTGTTTTTTTCTTTTTCTTTAGTCTTTTTGTTGCTATTCACAGGATCAGCCTGTTTCTTAGTCAGAGGAAAAGCAGAGGAAGAAGCATTGTGAGCCTGGTGAATTTAGAAAGTAATTTATTTCTCCTCTGAACAAGGTCCCTATGTCCAAAAGCCTCAGAGATGCTGCATTCTTCATCCAGATGTGCAGCCCTAAGCAATATACGCATTTAGTATGCATATCTGAATGATGTAATTTGTGGCTGCAATCCACACAGCTTTTAAAATCAGACTGTTTCTCAGACATCCTGGAAACATCTGTCAAATCCCATAACACCAAACAGAGCATAGCACACTGCCAAAATTATGCAATAACAACAGGTGACAGCACAACTATTGTAGCACCAATCAAAAGACTAAATGCCAAGCACAAAAACCCTATTTAAGAAAGGAAAAGGGAGCGCCAATGGATGCGTTGAGTTTAGAAGACTAAAGGTATTACCTAACACTCTGAAAAGAAATATCTATAGTGTGTGTGTGTGTGTGTGTGTGTGTGTATATATATATATATATATATATATATATATATATATATATATATATATATATATATATATATAGATAGATAGATAGATAGATAAATATAGATATAGATATATAGATATATACAAAATGTATATATGTGTGTATATATATATATATATATATATATATATATATATATATATATATATATATATATATATATATATATTTATATCTATACATATACATGAAACAGACTGTTTTTTTTTTTTTGTCTGGCAAAGGGAAATCAGGAAAGTTGAAGATAAACTCCACACAAAAGGAAAAGGAGAAAAAGTCAGAGAGATACGAAAAACCTACACATATCTGAAGACGAGCCTGAACACGAAGGACTATGTCTGTAGCAATCGAGTGGCAAATGAGATCTGAGTTATCTTTCTTATTACACTGGACTATGGGTAAAGAAATGAGATGAACATTAGATCCGAAGCTTGAGAGTGGATGAAGTTAGATCCAACTTGGATCCAAAGACCTGTCTATTGAGGAATGGACAGAAGAGAAACATCAGATCTCAGACATTTGGATTTCATTTAAAACTTTTATTTTACAGCAAAAATACTGACAGACATCTTCTAAACAAAACCGTCTCACAATGAAAACTTTGAGAAACATTAAACTTCTCTTTCTTTGAAATTCACATTTGGAGAAGTATATTTGGAAACCCTTTAAAGTGCAAGAGACATGCTGGGATTCATATCAAATAGCATATAGGGAAGTACTAGTGCAGAAATTCAAAAGATAGATGTGTAACATGTTTGCTAACAGATCTTTTTATAAAACATCCCAGAAGTATTGTCAGATGGAGTAAGTTGTTCTGAGTCAGGTGAAGGCTGACAGAATCAAACTCTCAAAACTTCACCCCCCCCCCATCGGTTAATCAAGACATCCTCAGCACCTGCCCCTTCCCCTTATCTCCAGGGAGGAAGTTATCACTGCCCTCTCAAAGGCAAAAAATACAGCCTACATTGGACCAGATAACATCCCAGGCTGCATCCTACAGGCAGGAACTTGCAGCACCATTAGGCATCCTATTCAACCAAAGCTTGACTGTTATCCCTTTGCACAAAGGTGGAGCATCCACAAATCCAGGAAATTAAAGACCCATCAGCCTAACTAGCCTCATCTACAAGGCCATGAAGCGGATTATCATGGACCTATGAGCAAGGACATTGGCGACCTCCAAAGACTCGATCCCACAAAATTTGGTTTCCTCAAGGGGGTGGGTCATGGCTGTTAAATTTGGTCAACTTGTCTGAGACAGTCACCAAAGCCATGAAGATGGTGCACACCCCCAACTTTGACATGGCTAAAGCCTTCGATACTATTCCCCACTTAGGTATAATAGATAAACTCTCTCAACTAGACATCAATCCATATGTTACCAGATGGGTAGCAAACTGGTTCACTGATAGAACCTACCTAGTCAAAATATGAGAAACCACTTCAAGCAGTGGACACATAACAAGTGGTGTACCCCAGGGATCAGTCTTGGGGCCTCTGTTGTTTGTGATATACTCTTCTAAGGTGCAGGCCAAAATCAGTGTGCTATGACTGACCAAGTTTGCAGATGACTGCAAGATGGGCACTGTCATTGATTCCCCTAGTGATGTGGACATCCTCCAAAAGGGTGTCACCAAAACAAACGACTGGTGCCATCATCCCATTTAGGGAGAGTGATCTTCCCACAAATTATCACATTAATAACAAGGCCCTAAACACTCAATCAGTGATGAAGGACTTGGGCACCCAAGTTGATAGTAACCGGAGTTTTGACCACCGTATTGCCTCCATTGTATGGAAAGCTTTCTTTATGGCCCACCTCATTAGTAAGGGTATCTCATCCAGGAATAAGGAGGTCATATCATCCCTGTATTCTCCCCTTATAAGATCAATTATTGAGTACAATTCCCCTTTCAGCATGTACTTCACAAAGCACATGAAGCAGCTGGAGAGACCACAGAGGTTCTTCACCAGGAGAATCCAGGGCCTCAAACATCTACCCTACACAGATAGGCTAAAAGCCCTGCCCCTCTACTCAGTTTCATACAGACTCCTCAGAGGTGACCTCTGACTGGCATGCAAAGCAATCTCAGACCCCACTTTGATGGGACTGATGCATATCCACAAGTCAAGCTCCACTACAATAACCTGCACGTGTTCTCAACCTAGTCAGACTTGTTGGCAGGACAGATTTGTGTCCAAGAGACTCCCTCTTCTGTGGAATAAAGTCCCTTTCCATGTCAAGCAGAATACCTCATTAATCCTTTTTAATCACAACCTGGATAACTGGATGGGAACAGAAAATACACCCCTGGGATTCCACCTGTGTCCCTGCTTGACAGGGACATTGGGTGCTGACTTGTCAGACCATGGGTCACATTTTTAGCTAGGCTTGTAAGACTCTCAGGACCAATATCCTAGTAACTTTCTATGGTCCTATGATCCCTCCATATTTAAGAAAATTACCAATATTCCACCCTCACAAAGGGAAGCAGCTGCATCAGAGATAAAAAAGCTGCTAAGAAATAAAGTCATCCAAGAGGTCCCACCAGACCAGTGAGGATCCAGGGAATAGTCAAGATTCTTTTTAGTAACAAAGAATGGGTATCTAAGGCCAATTCTGGATGTAAGTCATTTGAACAAATCTTAGGAAACAAACAAAATTCTGGATGGTCATGGTACAATCCATTCTCCCATTGCTAAGGAAGGATGACTGGCTATGATCAATGTTCCTTCAGGATGAGTACTACCATATAAAAATGGACATATGCCTCGAGAGTTTTCTTTGCTTCTGGCTGAGGCCCAGTCATTTCCAGCTCAGAAACCTGCCCTTTGGTCCTACCACAGCCCCCTGAGTGTTCTCTAAGTGCATGGCAGTGGTTGCAGCTCATCTCAGACTACAAGGGTTCTATGTGTCCCGTATCTGGATGACTGGCCCATCACTGTCCCCTCCAGGAATCTTCTTGTTCTAGCCAGAGACTCCTTGCTCCATCATTGTTCAGGTCTAGCCATTACAGTGAATATAGCAAAGTTCAAGCTTAAACCCATTCAGGTCCTGGATTTTATTGGAGCACTTCTGGACATAAGACTTCAGACTGCCAAACTTCCTCAAGCCAGGTTCTCTGCAATTCACAAACAAGCATTGACAGTTCTTTTATGTCTGAAGCCACCAGTAAGACTGATTTTATGCCTCCTATATTCCATGGCAGTGGCAATCACTATGACCCCTCTTTCCAGGTATCACACAGGAATCCTCCAGTGCACCCTCAGCACAATGGTCTATCACACATCAGCCCATGAATTTTCAGATTTTGATCTCAAGGATATGCAAGTCTCATACCCAATGGTGTCTGGAGTTACCAGTATTATTTCAATTATGCCCCTTTGTACTACTTTTGCTTTAGATCACAGTGACCATAGAAGTATCCCACATAGGATGGAGTGGGGCATTCCTTGGAAAAGGCAATCAATGGCACATGGTCTTCAACAGAGTCTAGTCTTCACATTAACATTTTGGAGATGAGAGCAGTTCTCCTAGCATTCTAGGCATTCCAGGACACTCTCCCCACAGATTTGATTTTGATTCAGACAGACATGATCTGCTACATCCACAAACAGGTAAAAACATAATCTTACCACTTGTGATGAGAGGACATGAGAGTGTGGCAATGGTTGATGTCTTCTCAAAACTTTCTGACAGTAATGCACATTCCAGGGAAAATCAATGTTTGAGTGAACAGGTTGAACAGGTCTTTCCTTCTCCCTCACAAGTGATTCCTCAGTCCAGCAGTAGAGAATCAGATTTTCAACTGACAGGGCCAACCTTGCTGTGATATTTTTGCCTCACCTTACAGCATCAAGCACAACAGCTTTTTTTTGTCCTGATCCCCCAGGAGGGATGTCACAGAGGGATGCTATCATCCACAATTGAACCCCACAGACTTCTGTATTTGTTTCTTCCTACCCATCTGATAGTGAAATTTCTTCAGAAAGCACTGATGAAAAAGGCCACTGTAATCCTCTTCACTTCCTTTTGACTTCAACAGGTGTGGTTTCATTTCTTCTGGTCTCACCTGGTTAACCTTCTCTGGGTTCTGTGATTATCTCCAGGTTTCCTATCACACCCATCAGAGTTGCCTCACCTGGCCATCCAAGCTCTCAAACTAACCACATGGATTCTCAATTATAATGATGGCTAGGCAGTCCAGGTTTTCTTTCAAAGTTACCCACATTTCACCCCTTCTCAGAGACCTTCCATCAAGATCTACAGAAGTGAGTGGAAAAGATTGTCTATATGGACTTTCAGCAAGAATTTAGACCCCTTTTCAGCCCCTCTTCCAGACATTTTGGATTTTTTATCATCTGTCTTTTATTGGGGAACCAGTTACTCCACTATTAAGGTGCAGCAAGCTGCTATCTCCAGTTTTCTTATAGAGAAAATTACTCTTTTGTCATCTCCCTTAAACTGTCTAACATATTTCTCAGGGGCACCTTCCTTCTTCGACCCCCACTCAGAGACCTGTTACTGCCTTGAGACCCTACTATTCTGTTGCAGACCTTAACTAGTCACTCAGTTTAAACCTGTGGCCAAAGTTGACTTAAAATTCTTCACATGGAAAACATCACCTCAACCAGGAGAATTTCAAAGTTTTATGCCCTATCTTGTAAGCCCCCTTATCTGGTATTTCACAAAGACAGGATATTTCTGAGATCCAACCCTTTTTTTTCTCCCACAGGTGGCTTCTAAATCATCTTCTCAATCGATCAACCTCTCTCTGTTCTTCCTGAATTTCTTCAATAAACAGGGAATATATACTACACTTCCTGGATGTGTACTGTCAGCCTCATTTTTACTTGCATTATACAGTGAAGATCAGAAACCCTGATTAGTTATTTGTCTCCTTTTCCTCAGCCAGGTTGAGTAAAGGGCTATCTAAGGTACCTCTGTCTCATTGGCTTTTGGATTTTATATCCCATGTCTACAAGGAAAGGGGCTTATGCTCATCCAGACCTCCTAAGACCCACTCAAGAAGATCTGTAGCTACTTTTTACGGCTTTCTTCTACAGAGTACCACTTGATGACATTTGTGCTGCTGCTAATTGGTCCAACATCCACACCTTCATTTCCCACTATAAATTGGACTTACAGTCAAGGTCAAGAGCCTCCTTTGGTTTGACTATTGCTCCAGAATATCCTTCCATAACACCTTTCAAGTGTTGTAGTACATGGGGACTCTGTCCCATCCATTGAGGAACAGAAGAAGAGACAACATCAGATACAAAGGTTTTGTACTTACCATAATGCTATAACTGTGCTGTCTGTGTCTGGCCTTCTTCAACTTCCCCTCTCCTTCCTCCTTACTTTAATTTTTTCCTGTTTCCCATAGTGACTGCACAGAGCTACCTTAGCTTGATCATGTCCTCTTCAAGTCCTAGGCATGACAGCTGGTTTTCTTTATACTATGTGACTTCTTGGTTATTATAAGTCTGGGAGCAATATTCCTTTCTCTGGTATTAGGGGCAAACTCAATATGAGGTATCATTTTTATTACAAGGAATTATGGATAAGGAGAGGAGACTGACCATTGGATCTAAAGCTTTAGAGTAGCCAATACACACCTTGCCTAAAGGACTCATGAGATTTTTTTGTCTAGAATTTTCCCTGATTTATATTCTGATGACCTAATATTTGTGAATATCAGTGTAGTGGACCTGTATCTGATTATTTGGCATGATATAAGTATTGAGTGTTTTTACAACTATTTTTGGTAATATGGGGTGTTGACCATAGTAGGACTTTGTTACTGCGAACATTAATGGAAGTAGTGCTTGAAAACAATTTCATTTTGTTTGAGGGTCAATTGTTCAGGCAAAAACAGGAGTGGCAATGGGGGCCACTTGTGCCTCCATTTTTGCCAATGTGGTGTTAGCCGATTGGGAATTAAAGTTCAATTCCAGGTTCAAGGACTCCTGGTCATTTTATGGGAGGTTCTTGGATGATATGGTAATTTTTGGACAGAAACTGTGGAGAGACTAGAGGAATTTTTCAATTTCCTCCATCAGACTACATTACTTCTCATATTTACTATCACAAAGTCCACAGATAGTATAAACTATCTAGATATTACCATTAGTAAAAACAGGGGTAAGGCTAGATTTGAATCCAAGATTTTTAGAAAGCTGACTTACTCCAACTCCCTTTTACACTTTTCCAGTTGCTATCCAAGCCATTAAAAGAAGGCATTGGTAAAAAGAACAACTGGTGAGGTTAGCAAGGATGGTTTCTGAGGACTGTGACTTTATATCACAAAGTAATGTATTAAGTAACATGTTACGGATGAGAGGGTACCCCTACCTGTTTCTGGAAGGTATTTTCCAAGAGGTTTAGGCTAAGAGACATAACAGCCATTTCATGCCCTTACTAGGTAAAAAAATAAGTTATTGGGAGTGTTGAGGAAGGTACACTACTAAGGGATGAGAATAATTATAAAGGAGCTTTAATTTTGGCATTCAACAATGAATTTTATAGTATAAAACAAATTATTGAAAAATTTTGGTGTATGTTTCAAGTCAACAGAGAATGGGAAAAGATGGTGGGTGAGGTACCCAAAATAGTGTACAAGCGTGATGCATGTATTAAAAACATGGTGGAGAATGTAAAATCAAGGGGGTTAAAAGGAAAGATGTCCAAATGTGGTTACTGCAATCAGTGTAGATTTATATTGGAGGCAGGTGTGGTGAGATTGGAGAATTTCAGTTATATTTTCTTGAAAAAGAAATTTAATTGTGGTTCTAAGGGGTGATATATGTTATCCTGTGGCAGGATTGTCACATATTCTACATAAGTAAAACCAAGGGATGCCTTAGGAGTAGAATTTACCAACATATGTATAGCATTAAGAAACATGACACCAAGAATGCATTGTTTAAACATATAGAAAAGAACAAAAAAACGTGTTCAAGTTTGTTGTTATTGATCAGGTACAGCAGGATATAAGAGTTGCTTCATTCAATGATATGTTAGAATTCAGAGAGTTGCTTTAGCAACTCAAGGTGAGTGCCATGGTCTAGCCAGGGCTTAATCACCACTGTTCAATTAGTAGTTTCTTAAAATTAAAGGCAGGTTCTGAATTATAGTGCTTGAGTTGAATGTTTTAGAGTTATTTGGATGTTTCCATGTTTTAGGTTATAATTCACATTTTTTTCTTTTTTGTCCATTTCTTTTGTGATGTGAACTTTGGATTTTAGCTTGTATTCAGTTTTTAAATGGGTAATTGTTTTTCATATATTACCTTTGTATTAATTTTCTAAAAAATATTTTTTGTATTACAGAGAGCATGTTGTGGCATTTTTTGATATAAATAGTGGTTTTATTAGCACAAGCACTTGTCATTTCATGGGTGCATTTTATTGTTGATGTCTTTGGAAGCTCTTAAAAATGCAGCAACTTGATAAGTTTTGTATTTCGAAGTGTATTAAAAAAGGGGGATATGTTGTTCTGATTCACACTGTTTTGCAATATACATTTCTTAATATATGGTTTGATCCAGTTGTGGGAGAATCAGGATAAAAGCTAGGTTATTTAAAGTGTTGGTGCTGTTAGTCTTATGTTCTGATGAAGCCCTGTTATATGTGGATGAAAGTGCTCAACCAATAAATGTATTTTTGGTGGTTTATTCCTTGGCTTGGTTTCCTGAGTGTTTACAGATGTATGCATATGCAATTAGTACACATTTAATAAGAGTCCTTTGCAGTGTAATCCTCATGTAAATCAAACATCTGTTTACACTGAAGTTCTTAACCTGGTATCCAATGCAGAAATACTATCTCTGATGTCTTATTGTATTCTTTAGAGCAAAAGAGCGTCATACTGTACATCTGCAGAACTGCACAGAGTCAGGGTTGATAGAGTTTACTAGGCAATGATATTAATTGTTGCACTATTAGCCACTGGATATGTAACCATCTCCACTGTATTGTATAACTCTCCATTTTTTGCCTAGCCTACCCTACATATGGCTTTTGTTAGCTACCACAGCAACATTGCTCACAATCAATCCTTCTGCAGAAGCAAATATCCTAACCCACATGAGATTGACACTGGTTCTCCTGAGAATGTCTGCGTCCCAAGTACTTTGATGCAGAAAACAACTGGTACAATTTATTTTCTCCAATATCTATAATGAGGTTGCAGTGACTGTGAGGACTACAGAATAAACTAGTACAGCAGTCATAACAAATAATAGCAAATGCGAAAGATCCACACTCCCCTCGCTTCTGTCCCTTGTTTTCCATGCTTACCCTGAAACAAAAAAAAGCAAGGTTTCGACCTCAAGCAGTTCACATAAAGGCAGTATCAGATGCAGCACTAAGCAACTTAGGCAGCTGCTTAGGGCCCCATGCTGCCGGGGGGGGGGGGCAAAACAACATTATTTAAACAAAAAATTTCTTACTTAAGCATCTACATACTGTCACTTTAAGAATAAAAAAAAAGTTTCCCTGCAATCATGTACTGTCACCTTAAAAAAAAAAAAGTATTCCTGCTTTGCCCACAAACATGTCCTGCTTTTAGGCAATGAAGCAGGAGTAAACATGCAGAGATGGCATGATGCAAAATGTTTTGAATGCAGCAAAAGCAAGTATTTGGAATTAACAGCCAGAAACTTATGCAGCACTTTTGGTAGACAGACTATCAGAATGTATGACCAGCAGCATTCATTTTGAACAGTGTGTGTGCCCCACTTAGTTATGAAGTTTGTCAGAGTCAAATCCTGTACCTTGTGTACAAGGGGTAAGAGCCTTAGTCCAATAGGCAGACTAAGTTCCATCTGACATATGAAATACATGATGATGCAGAACTTATTTCAGAATTTTAAGTGATTTCAGTTATTAAAATTGAAGATTACATGGTTGTATCATATCACACTCACACACAAACCAATGTTTTGTCCAAAACAAGGAATACTACTTTATAAATGTATTGCCTCCCTCACAAATAACAGGGTGACTACACATTTTCAACAGCAAACCTCTTGAAACACAATTTTTGTTGTGGCAATGTGCAAATGGTACTTGCCTCTGCCACTCCCAAAACAACAAGCAAATGAGAGTTTATACAAAAAGAGGAATACCACATAATTCAATTATCTATGCTTTCAACACAATTCTTACAAAGTGTACATATTAACACCAAAAAGGTAAATTTTATATGATTGCCAGTCACCTCTCACTGTGCCCAGCTCTCCCCTGGAGGTGACTATGGGACATCTTAGAAGCCTACCACCCTTGTGTCATTGACAATATAGTACATTGCATTTGCCTGAAACAACAGAGAAGATTGTAAGATAACCAATTTTAACAACAACACTTGTGATGAAAGTTAATAAGCTGTCTGAGAAAGTAAATGCCTGCCAAATCTGACAATGCCAACAGTGAACTATAAGAAGTGTATACAGATAAAAGTTTCATTTTTTAACGCATATATATACAATTTTCTTTGTAGCACATTGACAAATCTAGAATGTACTTGAAAATACAATTATACCTTAGCAAGATAAGAAACCTTCTCTGCAGATACATCAAAAGGAATAGCAATCTTCTGTGTTCTCCAAATACACAAGTCTCCTCACCATCGACTTCCCTAGCTACACGGTTACCTTTTTATAGTGTTGATTCAGGCCTCTGAGAATGGTGAAGATGCAAATGAGGTGTGACCTCATTAGAATTGCTGAATTCCAAATGTTTGACTTTGTGTAGCAGGTGTAAATATAGTGTAGGCACTACATCAGTGTTAGTTGCTAATGGATTGCAATTGTGTATAATTAGTGGGAGAGAGAAGGAAGACACAACAGCAATTCAGACTACCTTACCTGCAGTTGGTGTGTCATGCAGGTTACACTTACAAAGTGTAAAGATAACTTTAGCAAGCTTTTAATTGGAAGGGAACAACACATATTTTTCATTTTTGTTCACTAATAGCCAAACTCTCTTGCCTTTGCTTAAAACTGTTTTTCACTGTCATGTAATTTTATAATACATTTAAAGGACTATGATACAAAATGTACTATAGACCTCATGTCTGAGAGTACAGCACAGATAAGAGAAGAATGAACACAATACTAAGAAAAGATAGAGCTGCACTGGTGCAAACAATAGTCATAAATGGTTGTGTGATCACTCATGACACTAAATATATAAGCCACACATGTACAAACAAATAAGAGTGTATAAGAATATGTGTCTTGTTAATACTGTGGAGGAAATGGGACTTGCTTGTATGTACAATGATTTGCATTCTTACTGAAAAGTTGTTTTTGTGCCAAAGAGAGAAAAGACACCCCTAGTGTGTTTTGTAGATTCATTAGTATGATAGTTAAAATCCAAAGTTGTGTAAAAATCTGTAAGGTGTGTTAAAATGTATTTTGTAATGTTGTTTATGTTTCCTTTTTTAAAAAAAAAATATTAATATTTGCACCGCACAATGCTTAGCGCAAATATGGTGAAACAGACAAATACTTTAAACCTAATGGAAGTTGCTTCTGTGATAAGGGCAGCATAAACTACAGCATGATTCAAGTGTGTATAGCACACCTGGTAAATATGATGAAGCACATAGGATGTGTGGATTATGGCTCTCAAGTCCCACATTTATCTTTTAATAATGAAAACCAATAAATACTTTTTAGAAGAATAATACATTTTGCACTTTGCCTGTCTTGTTTGTGCATTGCTCACCTCTGTGCAAACATGGTGTAATGTTACAGACAATAAGCAGACATTGTCAGTTTCAGAAAAGATACATTGTTACATATTTTGCTTTCCATTAAGCAAACATGCTAAGCGGCATTGTGTGACAATCAGCACACTTTCACAACACCTGCAGACAGTAGACAGACATTGTCAATTTCAAAAAGATACATTGCTACATCTTTGGTTTCCATTGTGCAAACATGTTAAGTGGTGTTGCATGGCAGTTAGCATGCTTCCACGACACCTTCAGCTTTGTCAATTTCTAAAAAGACACATTGTAACATATGCGGTGTTTCATTGCACAAGCACACTAAGCAGTATGGGTGGCAGTCAGCACTCATACACAGTAATGAATACAAAAAAATTACACCTCCTTCCTACCACTCCCTATGGCAAAATATGTAAGAAATGGCCATGATGCAGATGAGCCAAGGTTCTAATCCAGCAAATTCTAATTTTTTTTTAATGCTAGTGTGTGGAAATTTAGATAAAAATTAACAATATAAAAATAATTATACAAAAAATAACTATGTCTAATAGGTGGATTGAACATACACATGATATCATGGATCCTTTTCAGTAGCTCGAAGTTTCACAACTTTGAACTTCAGAAGGCCAAGACCAGAAGACTGAAGTTTTGAAACTTCAAACATTTTGAATGGAGACTGACGTATAGTGAAGAATGGGACATTTACCATTTTTTTCACTATAGTGTGATTTCAGAGTTGGTATATTTCATTAGCAGGGGGTGTGGGGAGTGCAGGGAGATTGCCCCCCTGCAAAAATTAAAAAAAAAATGTTTTGTATTTATTTATTTATTTCTATTAGCTTTTCGAAGTTTCAAATCTTTGATCTTATGGTCTTGGTCTTTTGAAGTTCTCTGTTTTGAAACTCCGAGCTTCTGAAGTAGATCTGATATCATATATATTATATGTCTAACTATGGGTATCAGTACAATTATGGTTATACAATTCAAAATTAATTTTCTGAACTTTCATGTAACACACATACATGGTTAACCACTCAACTCCTTAATGCATCTAGATAACTAACAAAAATATCTGACAAACAAGTCCTCTGTGATAATGAGCACTCTGGACAGTAATAAGTGTAAAACATACATTTGTTGCCCAGCCTTCCTTGTGGCAACAAGTGTAAGTTCATGAGCACAATGCAGATAAGCCAAGGTTCTAATTTAGCACAGTCCAACTTTTATTAATGCTGTTCCACTCAATTTTTACAAATTAAGAACACTATACAGATAATTATACATAACAATAACTATGTATAGCAGTGGATTATCATATTAATTCTATGTGTGACTGAGTGTATACTGAAAACTATGTTTCTGTTCTTAAAAGTGTCTTTTCTACTCTTGGATGGACTTCATAACTTCAGTGATAGTCATATACACATGAGTGTATCAACCGAAGTTTGTCAGGTCGCATATATACATGGTTAACCACTCACTCTTTAATGTGTCTATATGAGCATGTCTGGCAAACACTTCTTCTGTGGCAAGGCAATAAAAGCAATCCTGTGGAAAAATATTCATTGTCTATTTTACATAGGTTTGAATCTCACAAAGTACAAATTACTTTTATCAGTGTGTAAAGGCACACAAAAAGTGTGTCGGGTCATAACATTTATACCCCAATACATGTCTAAAAAGTTAAGTCATCTAACAGGTACAGCAGCATCCAACCCATAAACTAATATTAACTGTCACATTACTTCTCTTAATTCATAAACTGCAAACTTCTGTGTTTAGAATTGTTGCTCTCTGCTTAACATCATGTAAACATGGTTGGCATAGTTGTGCGGGTTTGTGCACTAGATGTAAAACATGATATCATGAATTGGTGGGATAACACTTTAACTGTTGCTGTTTGACCTGTGTGGACATGGCAGGAGTTAGAAAGGAAGGTGCCCAATTTAGGGTTCAAAGATGGTGTGTAGAAGAGTCCAGAACATTCATTGGATTACTTGTAAAGTGCCACAGCTGTATGCTTTTGCAAGGGGACTGTACCGGGTCTCAGTATAAATCAGAGGCTTACAAGTCTTACCAAGGCTGTCTTCAGTGCGACTGGCATTACACACACTGGAGATCAATGCAGACATGATTATAATGACCTGAAAGGCACAAGCAAGCACAACTCAACCAGCAGATGGATGAGTTTAGGACTGCTGACATCCCACAGTTGTGTAAGTATATATATAAAGATACTTGAAATTATATACAAAGCTGGAGACAGGCAAGACTGGGATGCATAATGCACTTCTCCTTTTCTCTCCTCTTTATTTTGCAGCTGCCCAGGAGATTTCAGTGAATAGAGAAGTCCATGCTGAAAGTTTAGACATACTAACAGAAACAAGAAGTATGAATGCAGCACAACATAATTATTATTTCATTTAAAGTATTGCTCTTCTATACATTAGTAGCAAATTAAGCATGCATATCTTAACTGTAAAATCAAGCATGCAAGCTTCATTCTGTAGCTCAAGGTAATTGTAGTAGCCAGTTGTAATAATGTACTCAGATGCTGTGGGTTCTAATCCCACAAGTAACAAATACAGTGTAAAATGATTAAATATTAATTTCAATATAACTACCATGTGTTACCTTAATCTGTATTATTTATAAAAGTATATGTGCAGTAAATGCATATTACAAGGATTACTTGGAACAATTCTCTATCCTAGTTTGTCATTTTTAAAAAGTATAGTTAACATAAAAGTAAAAATATATTACTATTGTAGCAATTTCTTGTATGTGGTGCATGATGGCTCTAATTATCTTTTTCTTTTTTTTCTCTCTCTCTTACCTCATCCTTTATCTTTCTTTTTTTACTTTATATCTGTGGTCACAATGTTCTGATAACTGACAAAATGATTTCCTGCACAGGGAGGCAGGTCAACCAGTGCTACTCAGCCTATCACCCCTCCCAATACCCAGCACATGTGGGATGCAACCTGGCAGTCTTGCCTCTGTAGCCCCTGCTCTACCTGGGCCCTTAACATCAAGTAGCATTACCCCAGCAGCTGGTACAGTGGTAGCATTTGGGAGTATTCGTGGAGATGGCGATTTTGTCACCAGCCAGACATGGTGCATGAAGTCATAGAAGGCACCACTGGTGCACATCTCAGCTGTATAGAGAAGATGCTCATCAGAATGTTGAAAAAACAAAAATGGCAAGCACTCCAACAGGAAGCTGAAGAAGGGCATGGTGATGACAGTTCTAAGGGTGAGGACTACATTCTCACTGACCCATGCTTGACAGGCACGGGCCTCTAATGTCTCTTCCCTATCCCCAAACATGGTGTCCCCCAACCTTTTCTGTCCCTCACCATCCTTGTCTCTATCTTATTTGTCTCATTTGCCTGCACCCATTTCCTCACCTACCCCACTTACCTGACCATGACATACCTACATCCCTTACCCAATGTTCCTCTCTTACTGAAATAAAATCAAAATGCTGGGCAGCTGTCCCACAAAAAAAAAAAAAAAAAAATATATATATATATATATATATATATATATATATATATATATATATATATATATATATATATAGTCCCATACTTATCTCTCCACTTTGCATATGTGTCTTGCCATGCATGATTTGGTCCAATTGGCTATACAATATGATTGCATACTTGTCACTCATCTTTGTTGAAGTGACAGTCCATATTCATCCAGTATTCTATCCATGTTAATTTTACACTGATGAAAAAGTGGATAGTTATGGTTCTTTCCTAATTCCCTCTTGCACATTCCTATATTGCTTTTCCTTTGTTCCTCCCCTTGCTTGCTTGCTCCCCATTTCACCACTTTCCTATCTGCCCCATTTTAACACCTTTAATCTGGTCAAAAAAATAGAATCATACTCCACAAGCATAAGTAATAAATCCCTAATAAAGGCTTTGACTTTTTGTCTTCTGCATTTGTGCAGAGTTTAGCATTGTGCACAAATGCCAAGCTATGGTGAATGGCTCTTTGTGTCCTATGGCATAATGTGGTTACCTCAGTACAACGCTGCTTAAAGTTGTTGCACTAAAGGAACACACAGTTACATCACAGTGCAGGCAGTACTTTGAAAAATTTACTCAGACATTTATTTAGACTGATGAATGTATAAAAATGCCAATCCATATGTGTACTGTTGACATAAATCAGTTGACTGATGTTCATCTTTATACAGTACTTCACTGTACTCATTGCCTCTCACATTTTCAAAAACATATCACATTTACTTATGTAATAGCATCTTGACAACATCTGTAAAAAAACTGGATTGACCTGGATTCGAAACCTGTGCCATTTATTCTCAAAACATGAGTTTTCTGTTCTTATACCTGCTGCCATAGAGAAAGCTAAGCAGCAGCAGCTGTTTTTCTTTAACTCAGTACTGTCCAAAGTGTTGACTGCGGCACCTTTCTGCTTAGCATGTTGATGCAAAGGAAGGCAAACCAATAGAAAAATCACTTTTTTCCAAATTAAGCAGAGATCCACACTTGCTCATCGCTTAACTCCACGTACAAAGGGAAGGCAATAGCAATAGTACTTCGTGTTTCAAAAATGATGACACAACATTTCAAATACAGTAGAGAGTCAATTATCTGAACTAATTAGGTAGTTCAGATAATCAAACTGTTCGGATAATCAAACATACATTGAACCGAATAAATAACTTCTAAAATCTTGCTTTTTTCTGCACACAGGAATACACTTTTCAACCATTCGGTGATTACAGTGGACAATACAGAATATTTTTCACATATTAGTGAGCTACAACCTCAAGAAACACACAGGTGAATACATATAACATTTACTTATTTCAGACTTTATGATTTTTCCTACCCAAAAACCTTTGGAAGGCTGTGTTCGCATAACTGACAGTTCAAATAATCAACGTTCGGATAATCGACTCTCTACTGTATAAAGTATAGTATTAACACCTTATTATCTGTCAGCTATTTCTGCCATAGACTACATGCATAAGTACTTCTCAAGTTCAAGTTGTATTCATTAAATATGAATCACACATATGCAACACTTTGCCATTGATCACACAAACCAGTTGCTTAGTATTGCGCTATGGAAAGAGCTGATTGGCATGTATCAGTATGTTTAATGCCCGGTTAGTCCCATTATAATCCATATAAAAACACAGCCAAAAGGAGGGTACTTGTTAATGACTGAACATATATTTACTCAGAGTCATGTGTGCCTACACCCCCATGCACTTGAAAATGGATATGTCAGTATTATCCCCCAAATGTCAACTATACTACAAAAATAAATAGCACAGCTGCATTAATACAAACAGTAAGGTAAGAAACAGCTGTGTTATTATATTCACTGAGACTTGTCTAAATTCAAATATCAGTGACCAAACTGTTGGAACAGACAAATTTTCCTTATTCAGAGCAGGCAAATTACAGGCTCTCAGTGGCAAAACAAAAGGTGGGGGAGTCTGCATATACATCAACAACAGCTGGTGTAAAAACAATAATATCATTACTAGCTATTGCTCAGCTGACGGTGAATAGCTTACAATTAAATGTCATCCATTCTACATGCCCAGGGAGTTTTCAACTATCTCTATAACTGCAGCTTAAATACCTCTGAGTGCAAACACTAATGAAGCACTCACCAACCTATACCAGTTAGCCTGTGATCTGAAAAACAAAAATCCAGAGTGTATCATCATTTTAGCTGAGGATTTCAATCAGGCCAAACTGAAAACTGTGCTACCAAACTTCCAACAGTATGTAAACCTCTCTACAAGAGGTAACACCACACTTGATCAAGTGTATTCAAATATCAAACAGGCATTCAAGGCAGTCTCCCACCCCCATCTTGGTAGTTCAGATCACATTTCTATCCTGCTTATCCCCGCCTTTAAACCAATGCTAGTAAGAGGAAAACCTTTCAGGAAGCAAATAAGGATCTGGCCTGAAAGTGCTGTCTCAGCACTGCAAGACTGCTTTGAATGCACTGACTAGAATCTATTTAAAGAGGCTGCCACCACAAATCAATGTATTAATTTGGATGAGTACACTGAAACGGTTGTGGGATACATCACAAAATGTATTGAGAATGTCGCTACCCTGATGGATGTAACCATAACAGCCAACCAAAAGCCCTGGCTCACCAGTGAGGTATACGAATTACTGGGAGCACATAATGTTGCCTTTAAATTTGGAGACAGACAGGCTTTGAAAAAGACCAGGGTTAACTTGTTAACTTGAACAAAGGTGTGAGAGTAGCAAAATTGGCATATTGTCTAAAAATACAGAGACACCTTTCTGACCAGAAAGATCCCAGGCAGCTGTGGAGAGGATCCAAAACATCACAGACTATAAGCCACCATCCATGTAATGTAATGATAACCCAGACTTTTTAAACAAGCTAAACATCTACTTCAGCAGATTCAAGGAATTGAACAGACCCTCACCAAAGAGACTACCCACAAATGAAGATCCCACATTGCTATGCCTCAACATGTAAAAAGTACGCAAGGACCTACATAGGGTTTATCTGGGCAAAGCAGCTCGTCCAGATGAAAACCCAGGGAAGCTACTTAAAAAGTGTGCTGATCAGCTGGCACCAGTCTTCACAGGCATTTTCAATATATCTCAAAGTCAGGAAAAAGTGCCCAAATGCTTTAAGACCACCAACATCATCCCTCTGCCCAAGAAACCATCTCCAGCATCATTAAATGATTACTGGCCAATTGCACTTACCTCAGTAGCAATGAAGTGTTTCAAAAAAATGGTCAAAGATCATATAACATCCTACCTGCCTGCTACACTTGATCCTTTACAATTTGCATACAGGCCAAATTCTTCTTCTGCAGATGCCATAGCCTTAACACTTAATCACACCTTGGACAACCTGGAAAATAAGTACTGTTACATATGCATGCTGATCATAGACTTCAGCTTGGCCTTCAACACGGTTATTCCACAACAACTGCTGTCTAGGCTGAGTAAACTGAGCATAGAAAACACAATATGCAACTGGATCCTCAACTTCCTAACTGAAAGGCCACAAATAGTTCAAGCTGGAAAGGATCACTCAAAGAGCATCACCCTAAATACGGGGTCCCACAAGGTTGCATACTCAGTCCACTTCTTTTCACAATTATAACACCACAGTAATCAGCCTTAGCAAGAAAGAAGCCAGGGGGGCCTGCAGGGAAGAATTGAAGCAACTCGTTCATTGGTGCACTGACAACAGCTTAGCACTAAATGTTGGGAAAAGCAAGGAAATCATCATCGATTTTAGGAAGAAGAAAAAGCCACACACCCTTATCATCATCAATGGTGCTGCAGTGAAGAGAGCAAATAGCACCAAATTCCTAGGGATACATATCTTGCAAGACATAAGATGGGGCACAAACACTTCATACCTTAGAAAGAGAGCTCAACAATCTCTCCACTTCCTTAGGAGACTTCATAGAGCTAACCTCTCCCCACAGGTCCTACTCAGCTTCTACAGAGCCATGATTGAGTGTGTATTGACAAACAGCATCATTGTCTGGTACGGAAATTGCTCTCAAGCTGATTGGAAGGCCTTGGATAAGATTGTTAAACAGGCCACAAAAATCATTGGCTCCAACCTTCCATCCCTACAAGACATATATTCAAACAGTTGCTATAGCAGACTCCAAAAACTATTGAGTGATATACATCATCCGGCTCATGGACTGTTCAAACTCCTGCCAACAAGGAAGTACTATAGAAGTGTTAGATGCAGGCCATCCAGATTCTATAATAGCTTCTTCCCATACACTATCAGACTGCTGAATAATAAACTCATAGCCTAACATGCTACATGGATATAACATTATTTGTGTGCAATATGTCATTGTTGTTTACATAAACGCTGAACAGTTCACTTCATATGTCTCTATCTGCACTAGGAAAACTGTGAAATGTAAGTTTATGGTAAATATTGGTGATGGGTAAATTTACATGTGTGCCTCTCTTATTTATTATAGTACTGTTTTTTGCATATCCTTATATTTCTTATTCCTGCTGTTGTGTTTCTGATATAAATAGAGCTTTAAAGTTTAATTTACTTTATTTACTTTTTTGTATCTTTCTTTAATTTAAAATTTGTATTAATTTAATCTATCTTCCTTCTGTAAACTGCCATTCATATGGTGCAAGCCTGAGCATCAAAATTTCGTGCAGTGATATGCACTTTTTCCTCTGTGTAGATCAGTATGACAATAAAGTTTACTTTGACTTTGACTTAGCATTGTTACATCATCTAAAGCTTTATACTGACAATAGGCATAGAGATCGTCTTAATGTGGACATCAGTTCATCACAAATATGAACACATGTACATACACAGTTGCATCATGCTAATCACAAATGTGTGAGTGTATGTGTGTGTGTGTGTGTGTGTGTGTGTGTGTGTGTGTGTGTGTGTGTGTGTGTGTGTGTGTGTGTGAGACTGTAAATGTAAACAACAAATTGAGAAGTGCGTGCATATGTCTCACTTCTACAACATGCATTCCTGACACTTATTGAATCTAGTTGGAGAAGCTGTCTTTTAAAGTATACCTGCACATTGGACCACAACAAAAATCAGAATTCCACAATTTGCCCACCACTCTCATAATAGTACATGTTATCCATGATATATAATGAGGATCTCATCATCCATAAAGACCAGCATGACAAGGCAAAAGCATACTTTGAGGATGGTGCAATTATTAACTACTGTGTTCTGAAGATGGGAACAAAATACTTAGATGGGGATTAAGTTACCACAACAGCCACAATATGTGTGTGCTGAATGCATGTGTAAGTGTGTGTGCATAGTCAGAAGAGTAATACAGTCCCATGCAGAACCAATATTTTGACAGTTATACATGTCTACACAAATATTTCATATAGGCCTCCCAAAATCTTCTGCCAAACATCCAGTGATAATTTCATCCACTATTAAGTGTCCAGCAGCAGTGGAAAAGTCAGTGTTTTGCTTTGGTGCTTACGTTAAGTAATGAGTTTTCTAGCTTGTATAACTAGTTAGGTAAGGGTTCTAATCTCACTGCAGTTAAGCGGTGTGTGTGTGTGTGTGTGTGTGTGTGTGTGTGTGTGTGTGTGTGTGTGTGTGTGTGTGTGTACATAGAAGAGCACGACTATGTATCCTACTGCCAACAATCCAGTCCCATGCAGAACCAATGTTTTGACAGTCATACATTCCTACATAGCCATTTCATACAGACCTTCCAACATCTTCTGCCAAGCATCCAATGATGACATCATCCACTATAAAGTGTCCCGCAGCAGGTAAAAGTCAGAGCTGTGCCATGGTGCTTGCATTAAATAATGAGTTATTTATCTTGTGCAACTAGTTAGACAGAGGTTCTGCACTCACTGTGTTCAAGATGTGTGTGTGTTTGTGTTCAGTTAATTTGCAATCTAGAGACCATTTTAGAGCAGCATGTGAAATACTCCTACTTCCATTTTCTTGTCACAAGACACTGCTGATGTCATCTGTAAAGTGTTGTCTGACACTACAAATGCCAGACTTGTGCTATAGCACTTGCATTAAGTACTGTGTTCTGTACATAGGTTCATAGGTTCATAGGTTCATACTAGGCTATCTGCCCTAGGGCATTTATAAGCCTAGCCAGAATGTGTTTGGCTTTTGCCACCCATTTTAAATTTATTTTGCTATGCCCTTTTTTGAGGTTAGTATACTGTGCCTCTGTCTAACAGTGACACAGAAGTGATACCCGGGGTAAACCTACGATCTCCCATCCACTCATCAAGATTCCTCTTGAAGAGAGTCAATGAGGGACTCTGCCTAACCTGGACTGGGATTTTATTCCAGAGTGAAGGGAGCCTCTGGGTTATGAATCTGTCCCTCCAGCATGTCCTATTTATTTCAGTGCTGAGGTTCAAGTCTCTCAAGCATGTAGCTCGATGGGATTTGGATTTTCTGAGGTGCAGCATGTCCATTAATTCCGGGTTGGACATGGCTTTATACGTCAGGCACAGATCGCCTCTGAACAGGCGGTATGCCACTGAGTAGAGCTGGAGTTTCTGTAATCGGGCAGCATATGGCATCTGTTTGAGCCCTTTGATCCTCTTGGTGAGGTACTTTTGAGGTCTTTCCAGTTGCTGCAGGTGTCTGGTAAGGTACATCCCAAAAGGGGCATTGTACTCAATTATGGGCCTGATGAGGGATGAGTAAAGAGGCACGATGACCTCCCCTGATCTAGATGTGAATCCCTTCATGATTAGGTGGGCTATATAAAATGTTTTTCTAACCACTTTGGCCACGTGGTTGTCAAATGAGAGATTGCTATCAACTTGGGTCCCCAGGTCCCTAATTACTTCTTCTGTACTTAATGGATTACCACCTATGTGGTAATTTGTGGGCACTTTGTTTTGCCAAAGGGATGACTATACACTTTTGGCATTTAGCTTGAGGCCATGGCTCTGGCACCAGTTGTCTGTTTCTATGAGGCCCTTTTGGAGGATGCTTGTGTCGGCTGGAGAGTCGATTATGGTGCCCAGTTTGCAGTCATCTGCGAACTTGGTCAGCCACAGTCCTTCCGTGTTGGCCTGTACCTCCGAGAAATATATACCGAACAAGAGAGGTCCCAGGACTGAGCCTTGTGGGACACCACTTGTAACTGGTTTGGAGTCTGACATGGCTCCAGCAATTCTAACCATGTGGGTTCTGTCCTTGAGCCAGTTTGCAATCCATCTAGTGACATAGGGTTTATATTTAAGCTGGTGAGCTTATCTATAATGCCCGAGTGGGGTATTGTATCGAAGGCTTTTGCAAGGTCCAGGTAGGCTGTGTGGACCACCTTCCCCTCGTCAATGGCCTTGGTGACTGTTTCAAAGAAATCAACCAGGTTTAAGAGGCAGGATCTGCCCTTAACAAAGCCAAACTGGGTAGGATCCAGTGTCTGTAGGTCCCCAATATGTTTATTTATGAGGTCCATGATTATCCTTTCCATAGCTTTGCAGACCAAGCTAGTCAGGCTTATGGGGCGATAGTTTCCAGGATCCGTTGAGGCACCACCTTTATGGAGAGGGACCACTGTTGCTGTACGCCACTCTTTTGGCACATATCCTGTAGTAAGGCTGAGATTGAACAGTAGTTTTATGTTTGGGTTTAGCTCTTCTTGGAGTTCATGTAGGCGCAGCCGGGACACCGTCTGGTCCCATTGATGCTGTGTTTTTGTTTTGGAGAGGGCGGCCCTTACCTGAGCATCTGAGATGTCAGGGGGGCAGCACTCTGCTGGGATAGATATTTGCCCTTTTGGTGGGGAGAAGTTTGCGGTGAACCTGCCAGCGAGGATGTTGGCAATGTCTGTGGGTTCAGTGTATTTTTGTCATTATGGACTAATTCTGAGCATATCTGGGAATTACCACCCAGGTTCCTAACATAACTAAAGAAAGCCTTGTGATTATCCTTAGTGTCCTGTGCAATTTTTCTCTCGAAGCTGGCCTTAGACAATTTTATGAGTGCCCGTAGTTTTTTGCTAATACTGATCAGTGATGCCTTCCCTTTTTGGGATTTTGCTCTATCATTTAGTAGCTTCCTCCTTCTATTGTATAGTTTGTTTATGGCTGGGGTCCACCAGACAGGACGTCTGCCTTTGGAGGATTGGGTCTTGGTTTTATTTGAGATCGCATGATCCATGCATTCCTGAAGGTGTTCATAGAATGCATTTATAAAGGATTCTGCGGTCTGGGCCGTATTTTACACAGGCCCGGGGGCTTTGAAGGATTCCACCTCAGTTTTGAGGAGTGTGAAATTTGCTTTAGAGAAGTTTTTCACTGTGGTTTTCTGGGCAGGGGGTGGGGTCAGGATGTGAATATCCAGTGAGATTAGTTTATGGTCTGATCTTACCAGTGAGGGATACACTTCTGGTCTGGAGCATAGATTCCCCATGTTGGTGATGATCAGGTCCAGTATGTTTTCCCCTCTTGTGGGAGTGGTAACAGGTTGTTCCATAGCATTTGAGTTTATAAATTCTAGGAACCTTTGGGCTAGGTGTTGGAGCTAGAGTAATGCTCCCAGTCTATGTTTGGGTAGTTGAAGTCGCCCAATATAATGGTGTTTGGAGAGACCTTCATATTTTCCAGTGTTCTCAGGAAGGCTGAGTGGGGTTCCTGGGTTTGGGAGGGTGGTCTGTAGCAGGCTATAAACTGGAAGGCAGTTTTACCCACTGTTAGTTGCACATGGATAGTCTCTGATGCTTCGTGCTTTGCCACCAACCTGGAGGTGTGGGTATCTTTGATGAATATCGATACTCCCCCTACTTTTGTGGTTCGGTCCAAGTTTTGGGGCTGAAAAGCATTGTATGAGGTATAACCTGGTAGTGCTGGTGTGCTCTCGGGAGCCCTGAACCAGGTTTCTGTTACTGCACAGATATCATTGTTCTCCATGCTAAGGAGAGTTTCGAGTGCGTGCATCTTGAGGTTTAGACTTCTGGCGTTGAGTAGCATTACTCTTAGTTTCTTATCCCTTGTGATACCTATGGAGGTGGGTTTGTCTTTTGAGCCTTGCCTAAAAAAGGCACTATGGGGGTAGCAAGAGCCTTTGCCAATATCCGAAAGCCCAGGGGTGAGAGGTGCAAGCCGTCCCTAGCGAAGCATCGTGGCTTGTCGAGCATATCATCCCAAGCTGACAGGCATTGGATCCCCTTTGAATGACACCAGTACTTAAGCCAATTGTTGAAATTGATCATCTTGTCTTCATATTGTGGCATCATTCTTGGTGAGGGTAAGATGCTACTCAAGGTCAGCATCATACCGGCCTGGGCTACATGCTCAGAGAGCTCCTTTATGTCTCTTTTTATGTAGTCCAGGGAGGTACGTCTCAGGTCATTCACACCAGCATGGACAATGACTGAGTCATATTTGTACTTGCCTTGGAGTGACCTGAGTGCTTGTGTTATGTGGTGGATCCTAGCCCCCGACAGGCTGCTCACCGTGACCCTCTCCTTGTTCAGCCTGGTGAGCGGGACGTCAGTGTGCCTGATGATAGAGTCACCTATTACAAGTGTATCAGGTGTGTTGTTTAGTCTTAAGGGCTGTGACTGTTTGGCACACTGGCTTTGTGAGATATGTGTTGCACGTGTTTTGTTTTGGGGTAGCGGTTGCTTGGGTGTCTGCTTTGGAGGTCTCTGCTGCTTAGGCAGATCTTTTTAGAGCCTCCGAGTATGTTTTTGTGTGATTATGTGTTTGGTTTGCTGTCGTGGTAGGTCTATGTGAGACTGGAATTGTAGTGAGTGTGGTTTCCTTCTCCTCCTGACTGGTTATGCCAGTACTGAGTTGAGAGAGCTTAGCCTCCAGTTTGGCTATATGGTTGCATCTCTCACATGTGTTGGAATTTGTTGGGAGGAGGAGAGGGTTGTCTGTGTACATGAGGCAGTTGTAACATTGCCTCAAGATTCCCAGATTCACTAGCTGGACCAGAGAGGAGATAGACAACTGACCTTTGGACATGCTAGAATAATATTGGGAATTCCTTAATAATTGAAAACAAGGGCCAGTGGGGAGTGAGGGTGTAGTGCTTTTAATTTTTAGTGCTGACTTATATAATTGCTTTAGTGAGCAAGGGCCAGGTAACTTAAGTGCAATGTGTTACAGGTAACTTAAATGCAAAAATGACAAACAATAACTTTCTTTCAAGTGAAACAAGGAAATAAGTACAGTAAGCAATGCAGATATCACTAGTGATCCACAGAAGCGCTGAGAAGCCACATATTAGGTGGAATTAGCGTTCCAGGGAAATAACAAGCAAACAAACAACAAGCATATAAACAAAGCTAGATTCAGCAGGCCTGGATCTAGTCTATGCTACAGCAAACAAGGTGTACCAATTTCAGTAAGATACAGTTCAAATATTCAGGCACTATAAACCTTTAACCAGAAATTCCCAGCTCAGAAGGGCAGAGTCCAGCCTCTTCTCCCACAAGAGTGCAGACCACGAACCTTCTTAATGTAAAATAACTGGCCTGAAGCCCAAGTGCTTAAACCAGAACTAATACACTTTAAGAATAACAGACACTGGGCTCTCAATGATAGGGGTTCTAGTCTCACTGTTCTAGTCTCACTGTGCTCATCTGGTGTGTGTGTGTGTGTGAGTGTGTGTGTGTGTGTTTTCATTCAACAATCTGTATGATGACAATTTTAGAACAGCATGTGAGTCCATAGCTACACTTCTCCAAACATCTTCTTGTAACACCCACTTTTGATATCAGCCTGTTTAAATTGCACTCTGACAGTATTCAAGTCAAACTTGTGCTGCAGCAGTAACACTAAGTACTGTGTTCTACAGCTTCTGTAACTAGATATTTAGGGGGTCTAATCTGACAGTAGACAGCTTCAGAGTGTATACATCCAAATAATATTTTTGAGACAATTTTACACTGAGATATTACTCTGTGTGCATGTTAGACAATCCTCCCAACATATTAATCTCAGACACAATGATACTTAAAAAAGTGTAATGTGACAGTCTTAAATTCAGATGTATATGGTGGTGCTAGTGTTACACTGTATGGAATTCAACTTCTAGATCTACACAGGTATAATGTTCAAATCAGACCTAGTCTACTGCTGTGTGCGGTTGGTGGTACATTACACTTATTGTATGATCTTTTGAATCACTATTCATTTCACAACCACTTAGGAGAACGTTTAACATAGCCCCATGCATCTAGCAACCCCTTTTTCCCTCTTGCCACATGATATCCTTTCTGCAGAAGAATGGTGGATGTCCTCATGTCAAAGATATATACACACATCATGAAACAGAGTCCTTCCATGAGATTCTGCAACCCAACTCCAAAGCAGTGGATGTGTGATTGCTAATTATGTCATGGGATGGTGCACATGTCATATATGGACGGAGGCAATATGTAATACAATCGAACAAATACAAACATATGCACAATAGCCTTACTATCTTCCATCATATACATATGAGGAGTTTGGGTTACATGGTATAATTATGGCTTGACTAAGCTTTTATGTGATGTTGGTCATAAGCTTAGTAATGCCCTATGAACCTGTGAGCATTTCACGTCAGTGTTGCTGCCAGTGACATGTGCTATGTCGAAGTGTGGATGTATGGTAGGCCTACAAGAGGATATTACAATCTGTGATCTGAGGTAATATACTGATTGCTGCTGTTGAGATTTGATAACATGTTCATTCCAAAACAGCTGTAGGAATATGTCTCATGAGAACTGTTGAAATGGGGTGATATGATCTATATCGTTGGCTTAGTAAGGCATGTGTTTTTGTAGTGGAGCAGATCAACATTCTCTGCAGTTCTCATTCAATCATCACAGTGATGCCTGCAGTATGCAAGTGTGTACATGTGTATACCTACCACCTTTGAGAGGGTTTCTGTCTATACACACTGAGCAGAGTGGAGGAGAGGTGTTGACTACAACTCTTAGCTGAGATATATAAGTATTTTTTCAATTATTTATACTGAATATTGTTTCTAGCAATTTATATATAGCACTTTGTATTGCCTGCTGCATAGTTTTTGAGTGTATTTTTATTGCTATTAACTAATCTGCACAAGTAACTGATTTGTTTGCAGTTAAAAGCATTCTGTAGAGTCTCATTGCTCCTTTATCTGTTTAAAAACTTTCATTTTGTGGCTTTCTGTAGTACTTACTGTCTGTAGGCTAATAGATTTAGTATTGTCCTAGGTCAGAATTGCTGGCTCCAGGCTTGTTTGCTTATACAGTGATTGTTCAAAGCATATGAACAGGCCATCTTGAATTAGCTGAAGCCTTTCTTTACCTTGGCTAGATTGTGTTAATTGGCTGCTGGCTAGTGGGGGCTCATTCTTTTGCATTTTTGTAAAAAATAAAAAAGTTGTCTAAGGTTGTAGCTTCTGGTATTTAAGCCCTAACTTTGAGAGGGTTTCTGTCTATACACACTGAGTAGAGTGGAGGAGAAGTGTTGACTACAACTCTTAGCTGAGATAAATAAGTATCCTGTTTTTGATTATTTATACTGATTATTGTTTCTAGCAATTTATATATAGCACTTTGTATTGCCTGCTGCATAGATTTTGAGTGTATTTTTAATGCTATTAACTAATCTGCACTGGTAACTGATTTGTTTGCAGTTAAAAGCATTCTGTAGAGTCTCATTGCTCCTTTATCTCTTTAAAAACTTTCATTTTGTGGCTTTCTGTAGTGCTTACTGTCTGTAGGCTAATAGCTTTAGTATTGTCCTAGTTCAGAATTGCTGGCTCTGGGCTTGTTTGTTTATACAGTGATTGTTCAAAGCACATGAACAGGCCATCTTGAATTAGCTGAAGCCTTTCTTTACCTTGGCTAGATTGTGTTAATTGGCTGCTGGCTAGTGGGGGCTGGTTCTTTTGTATTTTTGTAAAAAAAAAGTTGTCTAAGGTTGTATCTTCTGGTATTTAAGCCCTAACTTTTAGAGGGTTTCTGTCTATACACACTGAGCAGAGTGGAGGAGAGGTGTTGACTACAACTCTTAGCTGAGATATATAAGTATCCTGTTTTTTTCGATTATTTATACTGATTATTGTTTCTAGCAATTTATATATAGCACTTTTTATTGCCTGCTGCATAGTTTTTGAGTGTATTTTTATTGCTATTAACTAATCTGCATGGGTAACTGATTTGTTTGCAGTTAAAAGCATTCTGTAGAGTCTCATTGCTCCTTTATCTCTTTAAAAACTTTCATTTTGTGGCTTTCTGTAGTGCTTATTGTCTGTAGGCTAATAGCTTTAGTATTGTCCTAGTTCAGAATTGCTGGCTCTGGGCTTGTTTGTTTATACAATGATTGTTCAAAGCACATGAACAGGCCATCTTGAATTAGCTGAAGCCTTTTTTTACCTTGGCTAGATTGTGTTAATTGGCTGCTGGCTAGTGGGAGCTGGCTCTTTTGTGTTTTTGTAAAAAAAAAAGTTGTCTAAGGTTGTATCTTCTGGTATTTAAGCCCTAACCTTGAGAGGTTTTCTGTCTATACACACTGAGCAGAGTGAAGGAGAGGTGTTGACTACAACTCTTAGCTGAGATATATAAGTATCCTGTTTTTTTTGATTATCTATACTGATTATTGTTTCTAGCAATTTATATATAGCACTTTTTATTGCCTGCTGCATAGTTTTTGAGTGTATTTTTATTGCTATTAACTAATCTGCATGGGTAACTGATTTGTTTGCAATTAAAAGCATTCTGCAGAGTCTCATTGCTCCTTTATCTGTTTAAAAACTTTCATTTTGTGGCTTTCTGTAGTGCTTACTGTCTGTAGGCTAATAGCTTTAGTATTGTTCCCACCGCCCCTCCCTGTTGGTGTCTTGCTGTTATACTTGGTGGCTTTGCAGTTGCCTGCCCCTACTGTAAATCTGATCTGGGACACTCCTCCCAGGTTAGTGTCATTAGCTCATTCTACCTAATACAGAGAGAACATTTGATAAGGCCTTCTGTTTCTCCTTTTTCCCTTTCAAAAAAAAATAAATAAATAAAACAATTTTGCCTGAGTCTCCTTGTGTTCTGATTGTGCTTCTCAAACATTTTGGAAATATAGAGTATATTTTAGAGCATTGATTATAACTATAATTGCCTTAATATTGCTACAACTCAAGTGCTCTAGGTTGCACTGCATCTGAAGTGTTTGTGTGTTTTAGCTGCTTTTCTGTATATATATATATATAGACTTCTCTGTATATGTAGACTAGCTACTTATTCTGCTGTGTTACTGCCTCTTAAATCATTTTTCAGTTGTGCACTTGCCTTGCTCTATTTAAAATGTTTTAAATTTCTAATTTTGTAGAGTTTTAATTGCATTTACTGTTTAGGACTACACACTTAAGTGTGTTAGCCTTTTCTGTGTTTATTTACTGTATTATTGCATTGTTTAGCCTGTTTCGACAAAAAAAAAAAAATACTATCTTGTTTGCTCATTTCCTACCTTTTCTAGCCAGTCCATATCCCAGGATTTGCTTGTCTCAGGACTTTATTTTCTGTGGTCAGAGCTATCCAGAGGGAAGTCCTACTGCTTACCAGTGGGAGTGAGTGAGCATTGTACTGCCTATCTAACGCTAGAGGAGTGGTTTCCAGCTCTGAAATTGTAATTTTATTAGCCTTTTTCAGCTGATCTGTATCCCTTTCAACTTTCTGGCTTAAAGACGTGTCTGTTTGCACATTTTTCACATCGTGCAGCACTGCGAGGCTACAGTTAAACTATTCCAGGTGCCAGAAAGCCTGCTATTCAAATTTTCCCTTAGAACTAGCTGGTTTCTCAGTAGTAGCACTAAAATCTGAATCCCTGTAAATAGCACTTGCTCTGGTACCTGCTGGAAAGCACTAGGAAGCCTGAAAGTGATTCAAGCACTCAGCTCTCTTTGTCAATGAGAACTTAATCATAGGCACTAAACAGCCTATAATTGCAAAGTACCTTGCAAAGGTAAGGGAAAACAGCTCTTAAACTTTACAAAAAAGCACCTAAACAGCCATGTCCAAGGGTCAGCTTCCGGTGATTTCTCCTGTTCACCTGCTGTATCTGGGCATACTGGGGCAATGCGGCAACTGCCTCATGTACACAGACAATCCTCTCCTCCTACCACCCAACACTACAACCTGCGAGAGATGCACTTACATAGCCAAACTGGAAGCAAAGCTCTCTCCGGCCAAGATTGTGCTAGACAGTCAAGAGAAGAAGGTTAACACCTGCATTACACCTCAAGCAACTCATAGCCCTTCAAAACCCACACCATCAACACCCACACATAGCAACACTAAACCCACATATGTGGGGGCCCTTAACATTAACCTGCCCAAGCAACAAGGGCCTCCAAAGCCGAAAAGCAAACACCAGTCACAACCAAAGGGACACACAGCTCACAACACCAGTGTGCCATCCAACAACAGCCCCTAAGGCAAGACAATGTACCCAACACTTTAGTCATAAGTGACTCTATAGTCAGGCACACTGATGTCCCACTCACCAGGCTGAACAAGGAGAAAATTACAGTCAGCTGCCTGTCGGGTGCCAGGATTTGCCACATAACGCATGCACTCAAGTCACTCCACAACAAATACAAATATGACTCTGTCATTGTCCATGCAGGAGTGAATGACTTGAGACGAACCTCCCTGGACTACATGAAAAGAGACATGGAAGAGCTCTTGGATCATGTGACCCAGGCAAGTATGACCCTAGCCCTGAGTAGCATCCTGCCTTCGCCCAGAATGATACCACAGTATACGGACAAAATGATTGACTTCAACAATTGGCTAAGCTTCTGGTGTCATTCAAAGGGGATCCAGTATTTATCTGCCTGGGAAGACATGATCGAAAAACCACGATGCTTTGCCAGAGTTGGTCTGCACCTGTCACCCCTGGGATTCAGTTTACTGGCTAAAGCTTTTGCCACTCCTATAGTGCCTTTTTTAGGCAAGGTTCAAAGGATAAAACCACCACCGTAATAGATACAAGCATGCAAAATTTGAAGGTAATGCTGCTCAATGCTAGAAGTCTAAACCTCAAAATGTACTCTCTTGAGGCACTCCTAAAAATGGAGAACATCAATATCTGTGCAGTAACTGAGACCTGGTTCAAGGCTCCAGAGAGCAGCCCTGCAATACCAGGCTACAATTCTTACTACACTTTTCAGCCACAAAACCAAGACCGAAACACTAAAGGTGGAGGTGTGTCCATATTCACCAAGGATATTCACACCTCCAGGCTAGTTGCCCAACACAATGCATCTGAAATTCTCCAGGTGCAACTAACACTAGGTAAGACTGCAATCCAAATTGTAGCTTGCTACAGATCCCCCACCATGCCCCAAGATTCCCACTACACCTTTCTAAACATACTGAAAAATATTAAGAGACAACCAAACACCCTAATACTGGATGATTTCAACTACCCTGCCATTAATTGGGAAAACTACTCGGGTACCAACTCCTTTTCCCAACGGTTCTTGGAATTCATAAATTCCAACACCCTGGATTAACTAATCCATTTTCCCACCAGGGGCTCCAATATCATAGACCTGGTCATTACCAACATGGGAGATAGATGCTCCACACCAGTGGTCACCCCTTCACTGGTCAGGTCTGTCCATAAGCAAATCATCTTTGACATCCGCATCCCACCCCCACCCCCCAGTAACCAAAGCCAACTTCATGCTGCTGAAGTCAGAAGTGACAAACTTCACAACACCCACGCAGACAGGATCTGGAAGTTCGACTGCAGAATCCTACACTAAGGCACTGTACGAGCACATCCACTCGTGCATGAATCATGCCATCCCAAACAGAACCAAAATGCTCTTCTCCAAAAAAAGGAAGCCAATCTGGTGGTCCCCTGCTAAAAACAAACTATACAGCAGAAGGAAGAAACTGTTGCAGAAAGGAGGAAAATCCCAGGATGCAAAAAACTCCCTCACCAGCCTCAGTAAGAAGCTGAGATCCCTCATAAAATCCTCAAAAGCTAGTTACGAAAATAAAATTGCCAAAGATTCCAAAGAAAACCACAAGGCATTCTATAGTTATGTCAAGAATCTAAATGGCAATGCTCAGATCTGCTCTGAGCTACAACAGAATGGCATTAAATACATTGATCCCAAGGATATTGAATATATCCTGGCAGATCTATTTAGTGCTAACTTCACCTCCCTCTCACCCCCTAAAGGACCCATCTCAATACCAAAAGATTGCCAAATTCTGATAATCACGGCCACACAGGTAGAAACTGCACTCTCCAAAGCTAAGAATACAGCATCCATGGAACCAGATGACATCCCAGGCTGTGTACTGCATGAACTACAAAATGAACTGGCACCTCACCTAAGTGTCATGTTTAATCATAGCCTCACCTTGGGCTTCATGCCCATTGAGTGGCACACAGCTACAGTTATCCCGCTCCACAAGGGAGGATCCGCCTTGGATCCCGGGAACTATACCGTCCCATCAGTCTGACAATCCTGATCTGCAAGGGCATGGAATGCATTATCATGGAACTTATAAACAAAGACATTGGCAACCTTCGAACACTGGACCCCACCCAGTTTGGGTTTGTGAAGGGCCGATCTTGTTTCATGAATCTGATTGACTTCTTCGAATCAGTGTCCAGAGCTGTGGACGAGGGTAAGGCGGTCCACACAGCCTATCTGGACCTTGCCAAGGCCTTCAACACCATCCCCCACTCTGGAATCATAGATAAACTTACTAAGCTGGGCATAAATCCCTATGTCACTTGATGGGTTGCCAACTGGCTTACTGGCAGAACCCAGACTATAAAAGTAGCTGACTCCAAATCCAGCTCCAGACAAGTGACAAGTGGAGTACCTCAGGGTTCAGTCCTGGGACCACTCTTGTTTGGCATCTACTTCTCTGAAGTACAGGCCAACACTAAGGGACTCTGGCTAACAAAGTTCGCAGATGACTGCAAACTGGCAGCCATTATTGGATCCCCAAATGATGTGGATATTCTACAAAAGGGTCTTACAGAAACAGATGCCTGGTGCCAGAGCCATGGGCTCAAGCTTAATGCCAAGAAATGTATAGTTATCCCCTTTGGAAAAAAACATGTACCCATGAATTACCACATAGGTGGCAGGACACTAAACATCAAAAGTGTGATGAGAGACTTAGGGACACAGGTGGACAGTGGTCTCACTTTCGATAACCACATCGCCACAACAGTTAGGAAATCCTTCTATGTGGCACACCTCATCACTAAGGGCTTTTCATCCAGAAAAAAGGAAGTCATTGTCCCACTGTACTCATCCCTCATTAGACCCATTATAGAGTATAATGCCCAGTTTGGTATGTACCTCACAAGACATCTGCAACAGCTGGAAAGGCCACAGAAATACCTCACTAAAAGAATCACAGGTCTAAAGCAGATGCCATATGCTGACCATCTAAAAAAACTCCAGCTATACTCTGTGGCATATCATATACTCAGAGGCAATCTCTGCTTAACATACAAGGCCATGTCAAACCCTGAGCTGTTGGACATGCTCCACTTAAAGAAATCCCAATCCCTCAAAGCCACATGCTCCAGGGATTTAAACCTTGTCATCACAATGCACAAAACATGCTGGAGGGATAGGTTCCTGACCCAGAGACTCCCCATACTCTGGAATAGACTGCCCATACATGTCAAGCAGAGCGCCTCATTGGCCCTCTTCAAAAGGAACCTTGATGATTGGATGGGAGATAGGAAATTCACCCTGGGGATCATGTCAGTCGCCCTGCTAGACAGAGATCCAGAGAAGTAAATATTGTGGGAAGAAATATCCAGGGAATTGTTATGGCTAGGCTTGCATAGGCCCTAGGGCCGATAGCCTAGTAACAACCTATGAACCTATTAAATGCTCTGTAACACACATCAATATAAATTCGTACTGATTACACAGGCTCATAAGTCTTGTTTCATCCACATATTGCAATGCTGTGATATACACAAAAATATCATATGTTTTGATTTAATTGCAACCTTATATAATTCATTATATGCCCAGTTGTGCAACTGTTCCCAAGGAATATTGCGGTGGTCACCAGCACCATTGTGTAACTATCAGTAGTTATGTCAGTAACAGTTCTGCATGTGCCACAACCAATTCATTTGTAATGTGTCCTTATAATGTATCAGATTGCTCAAACACAGCTTTCCAATGAAAAACATATAGGCACATGTTGTGAAACTGATTTAATTATGTGACACTGATAGAGCTGTATGGCTGTGTGAACAGCACCACTATGTGGCATGTGATGCATAATCAAGGATGTATTTGAATGTATTGTCACAAATCATTGTTTTAAATAAGCGTGAAATGTTAAGTGGAATACACAGCTAAGCAGAGAGCTGTTTGTGGATGCCATCAGCCATACTCAACTGGAGACAACAGACAATCTGCTAGCTGACAGTTCATCTCACATTTCACCCCCCGTCCCCACTGGCCATCAGCCAAAGTATGCATGAAAACATTACTCAGTTTATTTTTTCAGAACAGCAGATAATCTATGCACTCTCTAAGGCTAATAACACAGGATTAATGGGCCCTGACACCATCCCTGGTTGCCTATACCATCACTTAAAACCTGACCTAGCAGACACAGTTGGATCCTTAGTTAAACACAACCTCCAGACAGCCTATGTTCTTGCAGAAGGGTGTACAGCAACAGTTGTTCATATGAACAAGGAGGGACCATCACCTGATATAGGGAATTATACACCCATAATCCTGGCTCACCTCATCTGTGAGGCAGACCAAAGACTCATCATGGACATTATCAAAAAGGACACAGGTGATATCACAACGGTGTACCAAACCCATTTTTGATTTGTTAAGGTTACATCATCACTGTCAAATCTGGCTGACATCTTCAAAAAGGTTACCAAGTGCATGCTTGAGGAAAAGAGTGTCATCCCACACAACCTGTCTTGGCCAAGGCATTTGACAAAATACATACACAGGTATTATAGTGAAACTGTCTCAAGTGGGCATAAACTCCTATGTGACCAAGTGATTAGACAAATGGATCACACACAGGACACATAATGTTGAAGTGTGTGGTCACCTCCATCTGCAGTCCAATGACTAAGTCCATACATCAGGGTTCTGTATTAGGTTCTTTCCTGTTCAGTATTTAAGCCTCAGAAGTCAAGACAAGCTTAGATATCCTTTGTCTAACCAGATTTATGGATGACTGCAAATTGCAGACAATCATTGAATCCAAGAAGAATATTATGGATATACTGCAGAAAGTATTGACAGTCAAAACTGATTGTTGCCAGAACCATGGAAACACAGTAGATGAACAAAAAACATGATTATTTTGTTTTGAAAGCAAATACACAAGCTAATTACAATATAGACAGCATACCCCTGTGAGAATACCACTTGGTATGTGACCTGGGTACTCAGGTAGATAGTGGAACTTCCACCAGCATGTGACCATAGTGGTGACAAATCCCTTGTATGTAGTACATATCCTGAGTATGGGCAGGCCATTCACATCAAAGAACATCATAGTCCCATTATTCTCATCTCTTATCACTCAAATAATTGAGTAAAATGCACCTTTTTACAAGTGCATCACCACACATCTTCCACAAATGATTTACTTAAGTGTATCACTTTTGCCACAGTGAGCTTCCACACATCTGTTTGCTCATACATACGTATTATTTGTGATGTATAACCATTAGGAGTTGGCAGTGCAGACTTCCCCTCAAGGAGTTATACAAGATGCACGTGATACTTTTTCTTCTGATGCACCCAGTAAATGCACAGGTCACTGACAACATTGATGTCATGGGTTACATTCTTGCAAGTGTGGATTGTGGCATATGTGTGTCATGCAAACCTCTCAACTAGCTAGGATTGCTTGTAATTTAAACTAGAGGTGTAACAGTGTTCCTCTTAACACCTCCAAACAGTGGCCATTTTTGTGGAAGGTGTGCTTGATTCCCCTTATAGATTACTGACAAAACATTACAGTTGTACAATTGTGTTCATGGGGAACATGCATATTAACTCACAGTCATATATTTTATGTCAGTGACACAGATTACTGGTGGTATTATTTTAATATTGTCCATGACTGAGAGCTCTGTTCTACTCTTGCCCATGAGCCTGTTGCTATGTGTCTTGATTGGTAGAGACCTGTGCTGACATTACGTTAATATTCAAGCCATTACGTTAATATTACGTTAATATTTTGCACATCTTCAGAATATACACATACCCCCTATTGTATATACCATCCTTGCTAAATGTCCTCTCCAGTGATAATGTCAGGGTGCTTACATCACAAACAATCATCTCCATTGATATGTGACTTGTGTGACAGTCACATAATATGCAATAACAGTGTGATGATATGAATATACCCATACAGGAGGTGTAAATAGCAGTACATACGGTATTATGTACATATCTGATTACTGTTCATGCTATAACTGTCTTGTCTTTGGAGTGTAAATACATTTACATGCCCTTATTTGATGTACATTTCCATGTTTCACTTTCTTCATTCATACTATTTATGTCTGTGGCCCTTTTCAATACACACACACTTCCCCAGACTACTGTATTAATAATGGCAGTCTATATACCTTTGTTGATCAACAGCAAAACTTTTATTTCAGTATGCCAAAAATATGTTTGTACTGTACATTGAGTACACTTACCTATAATGTGTTAGTACTGTATTCATTGCCTTAAATTAAACCCTGGTTGTCATTGTGGTTGTCCACACAATCTTGCAGAAAAAGTCTCCTCGTAGGTAAACTTGTCTGCATATCTGAATGTGATTGTGCTGCTTTACATGGCTTCCTGGCCGGCAACACTGTTGCTGGCTATAAGACCTCACTTATATCCGTGTAAGCGTGATGCACGTCATGTTTTCTGTAACATTAATGTTTCCTATTATTAGAGTACTTTAACCAAGCAATAATGCCCAACAAGGTGTGTGTATGAAGCCCATAACACACACACACAGAGTGCATTAATGCTGTTATAGAATGGGCTGTCTGTAAAATTCTTGTGTTTTTGTGTTTTACTTACACATTTTTTAATTACCATATATATATATATATATATATATATATATATATATATATATATGTGTGTGTGTGTGTGTGTGTGTGTGTGTGTGTGTGTGTGTGTGTGTATGTATTTCTGATGTAAAATAGTTCCTCCACCTAATATTTCAGATTTCCTGTAGTTTATATAAATGGTGTTAGAGGAAGTATTTTATGTCCAGAATATAACATTTTCAAAAAATATCCAGATATTTACTTCATTTTTTTGGTTCCTTACTTCTAAAATATGCGGTTTGTTGCAAATCTTTGGGATTTGAAGTCACTAATAATGAAAAACATTTGAGTTTCAGATTTTATTTCCTTCAGAAAATATATGCTAACACAAATCCTATTATTCAAGCAACTTTGTAATTTTATAAGAGCAATATTTATAATTTGTTCCAATTTTTGAGCCTTTGTTGCCCCTTTATTTTAGGTTTTATCCAGATTTCTAGAGTTATGAGGTTGAGAGGTATACAAACCTCTTAAATGTTGCTGCCACTATTTAGTCAATCTCACTCTGTCTCTCTATCTCTGCCTCTCTCTCTCTCTCACACACACACACACACACACACACACACACACACACACACACACACACACACACACACACACACACACACGCACGCACACAGAAACTGAAACACATTAACACACACTTCTCTTTCTTTCTTTTTCTTTTTGCTTTTTTTGTGTCTTTTCATTTTACACTCATTTAGCAAGTATAAAATAATGGCACAATCGCTATCACTCTCGGATTCATGCACCCCTATACTCATAGACACAGAAATAAACACAAACACATTTTTCTATTTTTTATTTGTTTGTTTTACACTAGCTAAACAGAAATGCCCTGCTTAGAGAGTGTAAAATAAAGGCGGCTGTTAGCTTTCTTTCAATCTAAGCCACAATTTTATTTTATTTATTTGCAGTTTAATTACCGGTGAAGTCCACTGGGCCGAACTGATCCATTTTCAGTGGAGGCCATGGGAGAAAAGCTCCAAGATGCATTATACAAAGCAGCTTAATATGCTGTTGTGAAGTGGCAGATTCATGTTTCAGCATGCATTACCTTACCTGCATTACCTGTAGATTAATACCCTGCTTTAGAATGTTTATTCCCTAATCATGGTGCTGATGTAAAGGTCACACATTTTGCTGTTCTGGACAGGTCTTCACTATTGTCGTTATAATGGTAATAATAATAATAATAATAATTGTTGTTGCTGCTGCTGTTGTCTGTTGTTGTAGTACTCATGGCAATAATATTTCATGAACATTGAAACTCTTAGTGACTTCTGTGATCATATAGAGGATACTGAGAATCCTGATAGAGAGGACATGTTTAATTCAGTTATTTATTTGGAGAAATATTATTTATTTATCCAGTCATTTGTTTAGAGAAACATATTATTTCCATTATGTTACTCTTCCAAGGGCAATACCCATTTTCTTTTTCTTAAAATAAATTCCTCTGACAAACTGCCCCCCAAAATGGAGACCATGTATTGCTATCTATATATCAAATTCACTGGTTACGCTGAAAAGTAAATTTGTGTCTCTCTCCTTTGCTGTTGTCACAGAACTGTACAATGTCTGTACTTGATTTCTTGAAAACTAAATTACAGTTTCTGAAGATAGGTGAAGGCTGCCAGTCTAGCCAGACAGAATTTTGTAGATAATTCTGTCATTTGTAAATATTAATACAAGCCACAGGCTTGTACTCTTAAATGTGAAAAGACTGTATTGGATGTTGAACTGCAAAAAAATGTAACAACAGTGCACTCTGCTGTAAGAAAGCTGATAAGTCAAGTATTTTATGAGTGTCTTTGATCTCAGGGCTCGGAGCCAAGATGTCTGGATGAAGGAATTCTTGCTTTTGTTTTGAGACTGGAGTTAATTGCTAGAATTTGCATGTATATTTTTTTTATTGCTCTGGCTTCCTGACCAGCTGCAAGATCAAAACAGCTGTTACAATCTGAGCTTCTGTTATCCTGGGAAACAGAAAATAATGATGTAATCTGAAATTAGTTAGTGGTACTGTGTTATCAATTTAAGCACAGAGAGAGACTCAGAGCATTCGGCATTTGTCTTGAGAACATCCAAATCACCAGCACTCTGCCTGTGTCTATATGTAAGTTTATTTTACAACTGTGTTTTCTCTTAGATATAGCTAGGAAATAGGACAATTAGATTAGTTTTTTTTCTGTACTGATGTCAGAACTTTTCTACTGTATTATTTTAAGCATTTTTCTGTGATCTTTGAACTCTAGACTAGCACTGTGTCATAAGAAATATTGTCTTGGGTTTTTATTATTTACTATTAAATATTTTTAAACCTTTCAACTGTGACTGCTTTGTGTAGAGATAATTTAAGCTCTAGAGTACATTGCACATATATAGTGACACCGTCCAAGTCACTCCAATAAGCTTTGATGTTTAGTCACACGTACCATTTGGATAATAATATTGCACAGTAATAATTGGACACCCTTTGCTAAGGGCCTTTTTAGTAGTTGATATTAGTGGGTGGTGGCAGCTGGTACTACCTTTTAGACTGGGCAGAAAGGGGACACAGCTGAAGAATCTGTACCAGCCTTCCCCAGGAGTGTCTGTGTGGTTGCATATAACTCTTATCTCAGTGTGTGTGTGTGTGTGTGTGTGTGTGTGTGTGTGTGTGTGTGTGTGTGTGTGTGTGTGTGTGTGTGTGTGTGTGTGTGTCAGCTACTTGGGCAGGGACATGAAACACTGGTTGGACAAAGAGGGTGCTGGAGGTTTTAGCTTGCCCACTAGGCTGAGATCTGGACCCTATAGCTGTGCCAGTGGGGAGTCTTATTTGGGGATCCGGAGAGAAAGGGAGAAACCAGCCCCAGACTGACTGTGATCTCTGTGTGCTCTTTAGGGAAATTGTACTTTACTGTTTGTATATTTGTTATCCTCCCAGTGTGAATGCCACTCACTGGTGTTAGTGGTGAGGATTGAGGCTCCTTGATTGCTCTGCCAGTGCATGGGCATCACATAGTTTCATAAATTTCTTGCTTTCTTTACTGAGGGAAAGAAATGTTTTAGTTTTGTACCTAGGTACTAGATCCAGTCTATTAATACAGAAACAAATTTTATTCTTCAAGAAACACAATGAGTATTATCTGACTAGTAACTTAGCAATATTATATTAACAGAGAGACCTACACCACATATTTTCAGTATGTAGAAAAAACAAATGTTCAAAATTATGTTTGAATAGCATAATTATTCATTATCCTAAAAATGAGAGTTATGCTTCTTTGTTTGAAACAAATTAAAATGTGTTTATTTCTTATTTAACAAATTTGAGTCTGTCTGTATTTGCAGAACATCTAGTCTGTTCAAACTGACTGCAACTTGGAGCATGAGAAAATAACCTTAAAATGTCTGATCGGATATGAAAATCTACCAGCAGCTTCATATATCAAAGCTCACTTGCACATATTCACTTACTAAACCAAAACTGAATTGTGGCTCAGAGTTATGAGCATTTGCATTTCACCGTGGTCCTTTGTGATCTGAAAGCATTAAGCATGTCGGACTTGCACTTATCACATTTCTATGTTACTTTTAGTAAGGTGCAAAGATGGTCCATTCTTTGTCATGTATAGAAATATTCAGATATATGATATTGCCTTCAAACATACCTCTCAAGCTCTCAACACAATAAATCTGGGCAAAGCCAATAATAATGGGAAGACAAGGACCCAAAATGAAGCAACATTTTTAAAATTACATATATAAACTTAGAACATTGCTAGGATAACAGGTTTTGCATTACTGTGCATGTTCTGATGGATATGAATCCTGAAACTCAAATGTCTGTCATTTTTATTGACTTCATTCTTCAAAGGTTTTACAGAAAAAAACAAATGTTATAAGGAGCAGAGCAAAAATGTGCATCAAAAATTTGGAATTTATGCAAAATTCTGGGCAGCTGGGAGGTATTCTAGCCGTAGCAACTTTCAATTTTCTCCAAGAATGAATTTACAAATTAAGATGCTCATTCCACTATAACTGAAACTTCTCAGGTTTTCTGACTCCTCTTTCAGGGTAAACAGTGGACATTGATCTGTTAGTGTTCTGAGGCATCAACAGAAGCAGCCAAAAGTTTATATCCATTAGTTTTCAAAGGACTTTTTATTTAAATATACTCTGTCTTTCAAGATCAAGGTGGAATTATCCCATTACTAAAGCAAGACTGCAACAAATCCTGCAGACATTTCTTCACGCCTCTTATTGCTTTTTCTTTTTCTTTTTTCCTGGTTGCCAATAACTTTTTGATTCTTAGAATCTGACCATACATGGCACTAGTATGCATGGTTGTATCCTTCCCAGCTACTATAATCTAAATCTGAGGTTACTCTCCCTTGGGGAAGAAGTGTTAGACTGTCAGAACAACATGAATGTCAGAGATACATAAGGCATGTCTCACTGCAAAAACAAATTACACAGGATTATAGGATCATAGGAGATTACTAGGCTATCGATCCGGAGGTCATTTTAAGCCTAGCCATTTCATCCCAATGTAATACCAAAGAAATGCTAGTCAATACCCAAGATTGTATTTAGTGATGACTGCCCATGTCCAGGAGGGTTTTGATGGTGCCCCATCTACTCATCCAGTTTCCTCTTGAACAGTGTCATAGAGGTGCTCTGTTTCATATGCATTTCTAGCCTGTTCCAAAGACGTGGATGTTGCTAGGAGGTAAATCTGTCCTTCTAGCATGTCCTATTTAAGTTGCAGGCCATATTTAGGTCCCTGGAATGGGTAGCCTTGGTTCTGTTAGATTTATGGATATGCAGCAAGTTCACAAGGTTTAGGTCTTGGATTGCTCTATAGGACAAGCAAAAGTCTCCCCTAAGAAGTCTATGCAATATGAAGTATAGTGACAGGGATTTTAGTTGGTCTGTATAAGGCACATGCTGGAGCTCCTTGATCTCCTTTGTTAGAAACATCTGAGGTTTCTCTAATCGCTGAAGGTGCTTATTATGGTACATGCTAAATGGGGCATTATACTGAATTATGGACCAGATAAGTGTTGAGTATGGGGAGGGGGGGTTATAACTTCTTTTGCTCTTGAGGCTATGCCTTTACTAATCAAGTGTGCTACGTAGAAAGCTTTCGTTACTACAGTAGACGCATAGACACATGCTGGTTGAGGTTAAGGTCGCAGCCAACTTGTGATTCCAGGTCCATTACCACTTCATGGGTACTTAGGGTATTGTTGTTGATTTGATAGTTTGAGGGGACATTGTTTGTGAGAAACTAAATGATGATGCATTTCTTTATATTCAGTTTGAAACCGGGACTAATACACCAGTAATTGGTCTGCAAGAGAATACCAAAATCCAGAGCAAAGGAGAAAAGCGAACCAGTTCAACTGTAGCGCAAGAGACCCTCCTGGAGTATAAGGACAACATTTGGAAATTCAATGATTTCACCTAGTTTGCAATTGTCTGCAAACTTGGTCAGCCACAACACATTGGTTTTGACCTGAACTTCTGAGAAGTATATACAAAACAGTAGGGGGCCCAGCAGTGACCCCTGTGGCACCCCACTGGTAACAGGTCTGCTGGTTGATATGGAGTCACCTACTTAGATAGTGTATGCCTGATTTGTGAGCCAGTTGGCAACCCATCTTACAACAAAGGGGTTTACATTCAGTTTGCTAAGGTTATCGGTAATCCCTGAATTTGGAATTGTATCAAAAGCCTTTGCCAGGTCGAGGTATGCTGTGTGTACAGATTTATCCTCATCAATGGCCTTAGTCACATTTTCAAAGAAATCCACCAGATTTAACAGGCAGGATCTGCCCTTCATGAAGCCGAATTGTGTAGGGTAGGGTACAGGGTTTGGAGGTCACCTATGTCTTTATTTATGAGGTCCATAATGATAAGTACAAAAGCCAAAAGGCCAGCATACATTTGTCAGCACAAATCATTTTAATCACTGGATGAGCATCCCCCAAACAAGGGTAAAGTAAGCATACTGGTTTTGGCTAAAAAGCCTTCTTCAGTGCAATCCCGTGAGTGCTGGCCTTTTAGTTTTTGTTTGAGTCTTCATTGGGCTGTACACCTTATCCATACTTATAGAGCTTTGACTGAGCATAATGACATGTTCCAAGGCCTTACAGATGAGGCTGGTCAGGCTCATGGGTCTGTAAATCCCCAGATCTGTTGCTATGCCACCTTTGTGGAGGGGAATAACTGTAGTTGTTCTCCATCCTGCAGGAACAAAACCTGTGGTTAGGCTGTGATTGAAAAGGATGTTTATTGGTGATGCTAGTTCATGTTTTAGCCTGTTTGGAAGACAACCTGGAATGTCGTCCAGTTCCCATAGAGGCTGTGTTTTTGCCTTAGACAAAGCTTTGAGGACCTGCTCTTCAGATATATAGGGCGGGGGGGTGTTGTAAGTTAAGGGGAGATAAGGGAGTGAAATTTTCACCAAACCTATACACTAGCAGGTTTTCTATCTCTGTGGGATCAGTGTGTGTGATGCCATTGGCCACCATTTCTGCACATGCTTGGGTCCTACCCTTTAGGTTATGTATGTAGGTGCAAAAGGCCTTAAGGTGATCCTTGGCTGTACTTCCTAAGTTTCTCTGAAAGGAGCCTTTGGAGGATTTGACAAGTTGTCTTCTTTGCCTGTTGAGGCTATGGAGGGTGCTTTTCCATTGTTGGGGCTTTGCCTTTGTTTTTTTGGACAGTAACCTTTTGTATTTATTGTAAAATTTGTTGATGCTGGATGTCCACCATGGCAGCTTGTTTTTTTCTTGGGGCTCTGGCTTTGATTCTTTCTGGTACAGTCGAGCATATACACTTATACAAGTGATTGTATAGGGCTTTAGTGTAAGCTTCAGTGTAGTCACCACTTCCAGCCTGGGGTGGGGCTTGGAATTCATTTATACTTTCATATAGGAGGATATAGTTTGCCTTGGTGAAGTTTTTGAGTCTGATTTCACCCTTTGTGAGTTCTTTTGTTAGAGCCAGCTCTAAGGTGACTGATTTGTAGTCAGTTTTAAATAATGGGGGTCCAACAATTGTGGCAGTGAATCTGTTTGACAGGTTGATGAGGACCAGATCCAGAATGTTTCTCCTCTTGTCGGGGTATGGACAATTTGTTCCAGGGCATTTGAATTAACAAAGTAAAGGAACTTTTGTGCTAGCGAGTTAAGGCTAGTGTAGGTTTCCCAGTTGATGGTGGGATAATTGGAATCTCCCATAACCAGTGCATTTGTTAAAATGTTGATTGTCTACAGTTTGGTCAAGTAGGCTTCATGGACGTTGTGACCCCATGGAGGGATTCTATCACTGGCTATAACTTGAATGGTGGTCTTACCCACTGTAACCTGGACCTGAAGTAACTCCATAGACAGGAGGTGAATTTATCTCTAATATAGATTGAAATACCACCTCCTTTTGTTTTCACACATTCATTTTTGCAGTCTAAAGGTGTGGAAGGCATTGTAGCCTTGCAAGGCCAGGGTACTCTCTGAGGCTTTGAACCAGGTTTCTGTGACTGCACAGACATCTACATCTTCTAGTTATAGAAATGTTTCCAGGGAGTGCAATTTTTAGTTTAAGCTCCTAGCATTTAGCAGCATGACCCTTACTTTGTTTTGATTGGTGTTATGGTTAATTTTACATTTCACATCACATGAAATTCATATATCAGTCATTTGGCATGCACTTACACTGGCAACTTTTTTTTGAGATGATAAGCTTTCTACATTGTGCTACAGTAACATTCAATACACTCCTTCTCATCTATTGTTTATAACCATGCAAAAGGAGGCAAGGACGTCTTTCCTATTAAATGGATATTTTTATCTGTATAGAATTATGTGCCAGATCAACAATAACAAATAAGTAACATCTGGTCTTGGTCTCTCTTTTAAAATAATAAAAAAATGAATAAAATACTACTCATGCAATTTTATTGACGTAGTCTCTCTGCTGTGAACAAACAGTGACTAATTTCTTAATGGAACTATATTCCTTCTACAACCATAATATATTCCAGCAGTCATGTGAAATGCCCATCTGTACTGCATGACATTTACACACCCCATTATTTAATTCTCAGACTTCCCCAACTTCAGCTGCCAAAGGCCATATGAAAACTAAAACCAAATACAGCAGTAGCATCTGTTGCACACAAAAATTGTGCAGATTTTATATACTTCTTCAGAAGATTTGCCTGCCCCTGCTTCTATGAACATTTAACTTGGTGGATTACAGGAAACTGCAATGCAGGCACAAACACAGATGAAAAAGAGAGAAATAAATAAAGAAAGAAAGATAGATAGATAGATAGATAGATAGATAGATAGATAGATAGATAGACAGATAGATAGATAGAAAGAAAAAAAAACAATTTAATTGTTTCAGATGTAAATGACTTTACAAAAAAATGAAGCAATAGGCTGTTACTTCTCCCCAAAGCAGAGAGGTGTAAGGAAAATGTGTGTTACTAGCAAAAGAAAACAATGTTTAACAATTACGTTCTAATGCTGAGCATGAATCAGCATTGCCAAATGATTTATTAAGCACAAACAAATTAAAACTCACTCTGTGAAGCATAGAGAACATCAACTCAGTGGGGTATTTCTGTGACAGCAGAACCTGAAGTGCAGTCCAGTGAAATATTTTTATTCAGCTAATTAAACTTCAGCTGTTACTGCTCTCATAGGAAAAGCACTCTTATTTTTGCAGTAACAATGTAGCAAAGGCTGAAATAGCTTTAGGAATTTTTATTAACTACTGAGCATGCCATGGTGATATAGTTCTGGGAATGTTTCAATTTTCAAATGGTAAAATACAATGTGCATTGCATGAACCCCTGACTGCAGGTAAAGGAGACCTATAAGAAGCTGATTCCATTGAAATGTATTTTTCTATAGCTTTACCAGCTCACTAGATAGATGTGTCTTGTCTTAATGGCAATTTGTGAAAATCAGTTTGTTAAATGATCTGCATGTATTCTTATCATATGCAACATACATTCTGGGAAACCATTCCCCAGATGTTCTCTTCATTGCAGAACACTGCTGTAATAACTTTACCATTACTACATAGTTTAAAGATTTTACTTTTAAAACATTAAGGGCAGACAGCAGAAAGTGAGCTACATGCACAGTAAGAGACATTAAGTCCCATTTGCCCAATACCCCAACAGTTAATACTCCATATGCTTCTATTTCGCTATCTGAAAGCTACATGCATATCAGAAGCTTCAACCTCTATGCTGGTTTATTGTGCCATCAGAAGCATCCAAGAGTTTTCTGTAGCTAGTTATTTCTTGTCAATTAAGTAAAAATATCACTATAACGTGCTTTATTAAACTATAAAAATCAGATCTGCATCACTACATTGAACCACAGCACTTTAAAGAACAGACTGCTGAAACCAAGTACCCTAACTCAACAAATACTAAAAACCACGAATGTGAAATGAGAGTATGTAGCCTGAAGCGGTACACTGGTTGTGTGCATTAGCTCCACTTGTCAATAAAATATCTATATGAAATGTACCTTTACTCTACACCCCTCTCCCTCATACCCCCACACACACACACACACACACACACACACACACACACACACACACACACACACACACACACACACACACACACACACACACACACACACACACAAAAATCACATAGTCATCTGTTTATCTATTCTTACTCAGAGGCCCAAAATGCGAAACAAGGGGAAATTTAAAACCAACTAATTGTCACTTAATCTAAGGTTGCAGAACCTTGAAATTACAAATGCAGTCATAGTTAAGTATAACATACAAGTAGCATGTAGCTCTTTTCATGCCACAAGTTATGCAGATTTTGGTAATGAACATACTTTACTGTTGCTAGTTACTGTACAGATATGATGATATAAGCTGCAAAGTAACAAACCTTTCCATGGTATCTCTGAAAACACATTCAAGTGGTGGATCAGTTGCTTCACAGTGTGTGTGTGTGTGTGTGTGTGTCTGTGTGTGTGTGTGTGGGGGGGGGTTACCTTGTCATGTGGAGGTTGAACTGAATGGTCACATGCCAGTCACAGCTACCACAGGACAGCAATATAGTACTATGCAATTTATTTTACTTCCTCGTGCCATCTCTAGCATATAACAAGTAATATAATGAAGACACACATCAGAGCTAAATAAATGCATCTAAACACTTTAGTGACATGCCTCAGAAGTGCCTGAAGATAGAAATCACATAACATAAAACATGTACTAACATGAGGAGCCTTTAAATAAGCACTAGCAATATATATGTTTTATACTGTGCACTGTGGGAGCATCATGGCCAGGCATAGGGTTGTCGGGTATAAATGTATGCTTGAATTTTTCAACTGTTACAGAATGGTTGCATTCTGCTGGACCTGTTGCTTGAATTATTAGTTCATTTGTGGTTGTGAAAACTGTGCATGCTCCAGACACTCTTAAGTTTTAAACAACATGTAATGATCGTGATAGGTAAAAAAGAAGTCCAGTAGTGTTATGTGGTCAATCAAAAAATCAGATTGCACTTAAAAGCTAAAAACAAGTAATTAAACAGCTAAATACCTAACCATTCATGAGATTTTGCAGATGTCCATGCAATTCAGTCATTTAAAATACATACTTCCTTTCTCAATCAGTTTTTTTTTTTTTTTAGAATATAATCCTTTATTCAAATGAACCCCGGGATTCAATAAAGATTTTTTTTCTGTGCAGGAATAGTGCAGCAGCTCCTGCACAGAATATGGCTGCCGAGCAATTCAGTAAACAAGGCTGGGGGCATGCACAAGCCTGCCAGCACTATTCTGGCACAGACACTACTGAATGATGTTAATTACCTCATTTGCTGGTGAAAACCATGCAAATGAGGTCAATTAGTGATTCAGTAAGCAGGGAGGCATCCGTGCCAGAACCGTGTCTGTTGCAGAAATGTATTCAGTTACTGACCATATACCTTTCTACAAAAATCAAAATGGGGGCATGACAGTTCAAATTAAAGCACGTATTATAATCATTAGGCATGGCCATTGGCATGGAAAGAGTTGCAAAAATATGAAAATCAAAATTTTTTTGGCCGACTTCAGACGTTTAAGCATAGCTCAGTGGCGCACAAATGAGATTATGCCAAAAATAAAATAAATGTGAAAAGACAATTTTAAGTGAAATCTGCATATTGCCATTATAGTGTACAGCATGCCGAATCAAAACAATAACAGGTAACACTGGTTGCTAAGGGGAAAGGCTCTGGTGTAGTGGTGTAACATGGGACTAAGGCAGTGGGGTATGCAAGTTTGCAAAATTTACTAAACCAAAAAATGGGAGACTGTTCTCTGGCTGCACCTAACCATGTAGAAACTATAAGGCAGTAGTGTAAGCAGGAGAAGCAGCTGACATGAAAAGGGGGTGTGTCATGCTTGATGGAAGCACATTGGAACTCCACGGCTTCCATTTGAGCTTAGCTAAGCACAGCTAAGCAAGGGTGTGTGTCTGAATCTGTATTAAATTATTCCATGAAATGGGGAGTGTGTTCACATCCAGAAGAGGGTGATTTCTGCTTAAAAGTGTTTACCTTAGCTAAACAGGTTTACGCGGTGTGCACTGGATCTTAAACACACAAAAAAAACAGATAGAAATAGCAGGACTGTTTACATTTGGGCAGCGGGTTTGCGCTGTGCGCTGCAGGGCTTAAAGGGGGTGAAAATGGAAAGGAAAAAACAGGAAATAGCAGAACAAAAGCAATCAAGTACAAATAATATAGCTGGCAGGTGGAATGTATCATAGCCAGCCACTCATACAGGCAACATCTGCAGCACAACTGTATAAACTATGCAAACAGCTTTCAGTCTGTTTTTTCCCACAAACTCTGCACCACTGGTGTACACACTCGGGGGAATTTTAACTGACAAAATGTTAGGGGCTGCTGTCACTTTGATATGTCAGTATGTACTAGAGGCTGAGGGCAGTGAGGAGGATAATGCTGGTACCACCCCAGACTCTGGAGGAGGAAAAGAGTGTTCAGACCAAGGGCAACCTACTAGGGGTTAAATGATCTGGAGATAGTAGAGTGCTACAGGGTGGACAGGGGCATACATCAGCATCTCCTTGAGCTGTATCGGCCTCACCTCAGACCCAGAGCCAACAGAGGGGACTCCATCCCAGTGGATATCAAGGTATGTGTAGCCTTAAGAATACTAGCTACAGGTACTTTCCAAAGACCTACTGGGGACATTGTGGGGGTCTCACAGGCATCTGCATCCAGGGTACTCCACCAGTTCCTGGATGCCATGCTACCACATGCCTGTGAACATATTTATTTCCCCAGCATCCATGACGAAAGAACCAACAATATGCACCTTGTCCACCATGTAGCAGACTACCCAGAGGTATTGGGTGCCATAGACTGCATGCACATCCACATCAAAGCACCATCCCATGAACAGGGTAGGGTCTACATAAACCGCAAGGGCTTTCACTCCAACTGCCAGGTTGTGTGCAATGCCCAGGACATTATCATTAATGTGTGTGCTGGCAGCCCTGGAAGCTATCACGACTCCCACATCTGGCACTTCTCACAGCTGTACCAGGGATTTGCCAAGGGGGGATGCTGGCTATGCACTGGGGCAGTGGATGATGTCTCCCATCAGAAATGCACACACATACACTCAAGAAGTCATAATGAGGCACACGCACAAACCATGATCATTATAGAGTGTGTGTTTGAGATGCTCAAGTCACAGTTACTCTGCCTTGACATATCTGGTGGAGCCCTGCAGTACTCTCCAGCCACATGTGCACACATGTTCATAGTATGTGCCATGCTACACAATCTGATCCTGAGGAAACAGCTGTAGCAGGAACAGCACGGGGAAGGGCCACACAGCCCCCCCACACTAGTGCCAAAGTCCCCGCAGGCACAGAAGGACTTAGAGGAGGAACCCCCTGAGCCAGCTCATGTAGGAAGATGGAGGCATGCCCAGTATGCCCTGGCCTTGGCAAAGAGGTAACACATAGTACATACACTGACACTGTGGGGACCAAGGGACTGACACCTCTCTCCAACTTGTATTCACAGTAAAATGGATGCCCCACACATCACACTACCTGTACCTTACCATGTATAGGCAGTGTATGGCATGCATACAACATAGGCAGCCCTCAAGCACCATCTTCTCACAACTGCTGCAGGCACAAGGTAAGTCAGTCTTATTAACAATAAATGAATGGATTAGTATGTTCTGGTAGCATATCTATGGTATTGCTGCATGCATGCAAGGAAATGGGGTGGCCTACTGGGATAGCAGCAGACAACTGACAGCTATGTGAGACTCCAGGAAATGTTTGCCCAATACTGGCCTACCCACACTATGCAGTAGTACCCTAAGTGACAGATCCCACTGTAGTATATGTGGGGGCCAACTAACTGGAAGGTCATAGGTCACAGGCATGGATGTCAGTGAGGGGGTCCCATACTTCTCACTCAGCCTCACCCAGCAAGTCAGCTGTAGAGAACCATAAAGAAATGTCTGGCAAAGGCACACAAATGGTGCAATGATGAAATACACCCTACAGACTTGCAGAGTGATGGCACAGCAGGTCTTGCAGTTGCAGTAAGGCTCTGAAGAGAAAGAAGTCTGAAACTCAAATGTATGCCATTACAATCTGACCTGTGGTCTTTAGTGATATGCCTCTAGTCTCCAAGACTGGGATCAATACTATGCTAAGTGGAACCAAAATGTAATGCAAATATCAGCACAGTCTGTGCAAATGTGTACAGTTGACAGGTGTGCCCCTCAACACCCATTTCCCATAGAAATGCAGTAACATGTATGTTTGTAGGGAAATAGCAGCAGAGCACACATTGCCAGGGCTGTCCCAATCAACATAACTTCTTGCATGTCCACAATATGCAGAGGTCAATGAGCTATGTATATGTGTGGTTAATACTGTCAGGATGTGGCCAGCACTTACTCCCGGCTGTTGTGTTGTAGTGGCCTAGGTACAGTGCTATCTTTGACAGGGCCATGTTCCAAGAACTGCAGTGCCAAATATTCTGCATGTCAGCTATACCTGCAGTAGAAATTGTACAAACTGTCCAGATGTCAATATCTGTTAATGCAGGAAAGTTGTACAGGTCATGGCAGGAGGCCACACATATGGACAGTGCACAGCTTGGAGTAATCTACACAGTGCCTACCATACCTCTCAACTGTACAGACCTATTGCATAATGTCCAGAGGTTTGCAGCATAAGTGTGGTCTGTATAACATGAAATAGTGGTTGTCTGGCAATTCATTGGCAAAATCACGCAACACTAAGGTCAGAAAATAATGAGATTGTAGTGTCAGACTTCATACCCTATAGAAACATGCATACTAATGCAAAACCTGTTATTGAATCACCTTTCTTGGTTTGTAAGGCCAATACTTAAAAATGGTCCCTATATTTAGGCCTCTGCCCCCAATCACTTATGGCTTTGTCCATATGTCTGACTCTCAGAAGTTGAGAAGAATGGTGCCTAGTAGGTCAGCAGGTACCTGAAGGTCAGTGTACTGCCAGTGTATAAAAGGCTGCCACCTGTCTGTGTCAGCACGGACAACATGTCAATGGCCAACAGCCATACCCCTGGAATGACACAGGTTGTCACAGAAGGAGCACAAGTATGCCTTTTATATCGGTTCTGCTTGTCTTAACATTGCATTTGCCTGCCAACTATTTGCAAAACAAGAAAAGGTCATGTCAAAACAGCAATGGCAGGCAGTGGGAAAGCAGACATCAAACCCATAAAAGCAAACAAGCAATTACCAAACTGGTCTCCCAACTGTCTATGTTTGGCAGAACATTATTAACACCTTGTCCCCATGTGTGGGCCTTTGTCTGACTGTCATATTTGGGCCTGTGCAGGTGACAGTCTGTGATGCTATGACAGCTAGGCCCACATGTAGCCTCTTAATAACATATAGCAACACAAACAGTCTAAGGACCACAACAAATGGAGTGGTGCATTGGTGGACAACCTGCTAAATAGGTATACTCAGAGGTGTGAAGTCCACAACCCTGTGTGCGATGTAACGGCATGTATCCCCCCACCCCACCCCACCACCACATCAGAATTACAAATACATAGCAGCTACTGTGGCCAAAGCCTGTGACTGGACTACAGAAGGATAAAAAGAGACCCATAAGGGGAAAGGGAATCACTGGCCAGACAAATGGAGAATGTGCACACCAGAACAGATTGTGCAGTAACATAGGTGCCATGCCATGTAAGGAGTCAGTAAACATCAGCTGCAAATACACAATACACACCCATGTAAGTGAAGGTCCACAACAAAACAAAACCCAAACAATGGACACCTCAGAGGCAAAATAACATGAGAACTCCACAAACCTAAACACCACAGACCATGTAGACTCCACACACCAGAGTCTTGCAAACACTAAGGCCTTACACCAAACCCCAAACACCTACCCTACATAGATAGGCTAACAGCAGTGTCCCTCTACCCCGTTCCATACAGACTCTGCTGAGGTGTCCCCTGCCTGGCATACAAAGCAATCCAGACCCTGACTTGATGGGACTGTTCCATATCTGGAACTCAAGGCCCACTCCATCAACCTGTAGGCACTGCATCAACCTGGGTTGTGATATCAGTACAGCTTGTTGGTGTGGCAGATACATGTACCACACACTCCCTCATCTGTGGAATACACTCCCTGTCAACAGCAGAGCCAAGTGCCTCAATACCCCTAGTGATGTGCTCCCTGTATAAGTGCATGGGAAACACAAAATACAATCCTGTGAACCCACCCATGTCCCTGCAGGACAGGGGCTCTGTATGCTAACATGTTGTAAGATGGGCTAAACTCTCATCTGCATGAGTTATAAGGGATTCAGTGCCAATACCCTACTAATGTCATAGCAACCTATCAACCTATACACAACTGCCTGTCAGTGGTTCACCACATTACTCTGTACTGTTCTGCCACTGACATACCTGGAAGTCACAGTGCTGTGTGGAATATACTACACATATAATGGACATTTCTGCACAGTAGAATGCAGTCTGTACCCACACTCATGCCTCCTGACCTCTGACAATAAGACATCTGGACAAGGTCATACATAAAAGTGGGGCAAAGGCACAATGATAGGCACGTGTTGTAAATATTGCCCTTACATGCTGAGAAAGTTGGTAGGATAAGGAGTTTTGCATTAGCAGGAATTGTCTGAAGGTTATGAAGTCTGAAAAACTAATATCTGTCATTATTTTATAATGTCAGTCCTCAATTATATGCAACTAACTTGCCATAAAAACACAAGTTTATGTAGACTGGATGAAACTTCTAGACAAACACCTGGATAATCTGCCAATAAATGTACAGTTCAGAGGTATGACCACACCAGGATATGACTTTTCAGGTAAGAAAAATACCACGCAAACAGGAGATCCCCAGCCGGAATATCTCCAAGTTGCTGAACTGTTTACACAGCTTCATCAGTCAACCAGCTGTAGCCACACCTTTCAAATGGCCTTTTTGGGCAAGAATGTATATAGTCAGGCTCATAATATTGGTCTGTGCATCATACATCTTGTATTCCTCTGGTAAAGCAGTATGATAATCTGAGAATGTCTGTCGCTAGGTAATGACACAATACATTGTAGTGTCAAACTTCAGATATACCAGAAAATGTCTGCTAAAACAAACCCAATACCTCTAGGAAAGTCCTGGGTACTTTTGAGAGGTATGGTTGTAGCACACAAAACCCCCAACTGGAGTACACCTCTCTCTGGAATGGAGTCCCACTCTCACCATAGAAGGTTACACTGGGCATGCTCCTACACTTAGAAAATCACAGGCCATGTTGGAACCCACATCAGACTATATAACTGTATTGTGCATATATGCCTGTGCATACAGACAGCTATGTTCACCTTAACTCTCCCTACATACACCCATCAGACAGGATTACTCTCAGCTAGCTGTAGGTGGCCCATATCTGATATATCTGCATCTGTTGCAGGTGATACACAGACATATATATGGGCAATAGATAATATGTCAAGCATACACACACAAAGATGTGGAGAAGAGAGAGACAGAGAGAGCGAGAGACACGGGGACACACACAGTGAGTCACACACACGGATTCCCTGAATGGCATAGAGTGATGCCCTGCTGCGGACAGTGGCATACCAGTCTTAATCAGTCGCATGTGCCAGCATGAAGGCGAGCTCCATTGTCTAATAGTACTGAGGTGGGGGTTATAATATCACATCACCTGCCTGTGTGTGTGTGTGTGTGTGTGTGTGTGTGTGTGTGTGTGTGTGTGTGTGTGTGTGTGTGTGTGTGTAAGTCTAAGTATTAGGAGGCTGTTCCCACTTAGTACACTTCCCATTGCCCTTCACAAGATCTGCTGCTGTCATTCACATTAGAAGTACCATTGGACACCTGTCAACCCTATACACTCTGTAGCACATGCGATAACTGGGTAACATTATAGTACAAATAACTAGGTAGTTAGGGGTTCTAATCTCAGTCCTGACAAGTGTGTGTTTGATTCTTTGTAGGTAAAACAGTTTTAGGGCATTTCCATGCAGTACATTTCCTAGTGCCCCACATTAGCAGTCCTGCTGAAATCATTCCCCTTAGAAGTACCTTTGCACAACCCCACCCCTGTAAGCTCCGTGGTGGGTGCAATAACTATGTAATAATATAGTGCAAATAACTAGATAAGCAGCCATTCTATTCCCAGTTCTGGCAAATGTTTGTGTATGTTTGTAGACTGAAGTATTTGAAGATTTCCCCACCCACAACACTTCCCAGTGCCCTACTTTAGCAGTCCTGCTGATGTCATTCATGTTAGAAGCACCTTTGGGCACTTATTAGCCCTACAAGCTCTGTAGCATGTGTGATAACTCCATAGTAGTATAGTACAGATAACTAGGTAGGCAGGGGTTCTATTCCCAGTTCTGGTAAATGTGTATAAGTGTGTGTAAGCCTGTATGTTTGTAAGATGAAGTATTTTGAGGACTTTCTTACCCAGTGCTGTACTTTAGCAGTCCTGCTGATGTCATTCACCTTAGAAGTACCTTTGTGCACTCTTCAGCCCTCTATGCTCTGTAGCATGTGTGATAACTGTATAGTCCTATAATACATATAACTAGATAGGCAAAGGTTCTATTCTCAGGGCTGGCAAATGTGTGTGTATAAGTGTATGTACAAGAGTTTGTAAATGTGTAATTTTGTAGGACAAAGTATTTTGAGGACTTTCCCACACACACTTCCCAGTGCCCTACTTTAGTAGTCCTGCTGTCTTTGCCCTTAGAAGTATCTTTGGACAGCCATATAAGCTCTGTGGTGCATGTAATAACTAAGTAACAGTATAGTCCAGATAACTAGATAGGCAGGGGTTCTATACTCAGGTGTGCCAAGTGTGTGTGCATGTGTGTGTGTGTGTGTGTGTGTGTGTGTGTGTGTGTGTGTGTGTGTGTGTGTGTGCGCGCATGTGTGTGTGAGTGTGTGTGTGTATGTGTGTGTGTGTGTGTGTTCGCGCGCGCATGTGTGTGTGTGTGTGTGTGTGTGTGTGTGTGTGTGTGTGTGTGTGTGTGTGTGTGTGTGTGAAGGTGTTTCCAAGTGTGTACGTCTGTAGGGTAATGTATTTTGATGCCCTTCATACTTTACAAGGGCTCTTGTTGTAATCACCTTAGAAATACCTTGCGACATGATTAAATCCTATAATCTCCATGGCACACGTGATAACTGTGTAACACTATAGTACACATAACTTGATAGGTAGAAGTTCTAAACTCAATACTGCCAACTGTGATACTTCGTGTGTGAGACACACATCATCCCTGTGTGTTTGGGTGAGAATCATATCCTCTCGGGGTGTGGGTTATACATTTTGAGGCATGTAACACCCTGTACATGTCCCATTGCCCTACTTTACAAGGCCTGTTGATGCCATTCACCTTAGATGTACCTGTACACACTTGTCAGCCCTCTAAGTGCTGTGGCATGTGCAATAACTGCATAATACTATAGTGGAAATACTTAGGTAGGGGTTCTAATCTCAATATCGACAAGTATAGTAGTGTGTGTGAAGCATATCCCCTGTGGCTATTGTGTGTGTAGGTTATACCATTTTAAGGCCTGTTGATACCCTACCCATGACATTACTTTAAAGACCTTCTTAATGGCATCTGCTTCACATGTACCATGTAACACCATACAGCCCATACCAGTCATCTGTACAGATGTACATGGGATATCCACATGTTTGCAGCCTATATGTGGTCTGTGTCCCCCGACAATGAGCATTCCTGTGACATCATTGCTAAATATGTCACGGTTACCATACTGACAGACATGCCAGCATTAGACATCGTACCTGGCTGACACGTCATGCTGATACAAAGTCTGTCACTCTATCACTTGTGCAGGTTTGTAGGAGCAGTAAACAAGACAAATTGCTATGTTTGGTGGTTTATACCACCATCCATGAAGGCATTCACAAGATTACCTGTTGTAAGAGGTTGTGTGTTATGTCCCAGGCATATAATCTATGTGGAGCATATCATGTGTACACAGTACTATAGTACATACAAGTGAATACGTAGGGTTACTAATATGTCTATTGGCAACTGTATGCACAGTGCCTGTGGCTGTCTTCAGTTTGTGTATGTGATGGCTATACCATTTTGTGTGCCTCTTCCATCCTGTGAACTCTCCCATTGCCAACCTACTGTCAGCCCATACAGATGTCATCCACTGTACAAGCACAGTTACACAGTTTCTAACACCAAACTGCTGTGGTGCAATGGTCATATCACTGTGTATTGTACATTAATAGATGAGTAGGTCATTTACTCTGATAAGTGTCACCTCCATGTGCATGTGTGTCTCAATGCATGTCCTCATGCAGTGGTGTGTGTGTGTGTGTGTGTGTGTGTGTGTGTGTGTGTGTGTGTGTGTGTGTGTGTGTGTGTGTGTCCAATGGCTCTAACATATTAAGGGCATCTGAACCCACCACTGGCAATCCTAACAGACCTTGCAATTGTCACCCACTTCAATAGTAGTAGCAGACACTGCAACACTAGAGTACAGCTGTGCTATCTGTGTTATGTATCTAGAGTTATCGTTCATAAGACTGTGCAGGTAGGGGCTGTGCTCAGCCCTTCATTAGCTGCCTCAAGTACAGGACTATTACTCTGTGTGCACTACCAGCACAAGAGGCCAGACATGCATATGAGATAGCAGACACACATGCTGGTGATTGTCAAGTTAGACTAACACAGGCTGACCTGTGTTAGGAATACTTACCCCAAACCTGTCATACACAGTACCAGGTATACCCTCATCAACTACGTGATGGTCAAGTGGATGTGATAGAAATGGCAGGAGCAATAGGTGCTGATAGCTGAATCTGTTGCAGTTAAAGTAATGGCTAAGCTTGTGAGGGACCTAGTGCCAGTACACAAGTAACCTCCTGTATATGTGAGCCTGCGGTCCTACAGAACACCCTGGTGACATGTATGAAGGCTAGGTGGCTGTATCAAGGGTATGTATGCATGGTCACACTGTCTGCCAGAATTGCCCCTCACACACTGTTGCATGTAAACGCACCAGGCAAACATATACATATACAGCTGTACCTTGGCTATGAAAAGGTCACTGTGTTTCCACTCTGCCTTACTCATCATTGCTACTGTCAGCAGACCTACAGCCTGCAGACACACAGCAACCAGAAACACAACCAAAATACAGTATGCAACACTACTGTCTGTCAGCAGTACTAGCAGCAATAGTACACCATGGCTAACAAGGTACATACACCTCGATGTGTACTCATAACTACTGCCAGCAGACAACACCTTACACAGCATGACATTGCTACACTGTACTATAGTCACCCTGTGCATCAGACCCATATGAGCATGTCCGTCCATCGATGGTATGGATAACAGGGTTGTGGCACAGGTATCATTACATGCACAGGGTGTGGTGTTGGATTTCTAGCTGCCTAAGCTGGGCCATATGGCTGACATTGTGTGTGTGTGTGTGTGTGTGTGTGTGTGTGTGTGTGTGTGTGTGTGTGTGTGTGTGTGTGTGTGTGTGTGTGTGTCTGGAGGGGTGATGTTCAACCAGGCTGTGCAGAGGAGCTGTGCATGTCTGGTGGTGAGTGGCCTGTGACAGGGATGCATGAGTGTTTGTCTGCACAACATCAAGTGATGTGGATGCCTGACACAAGGCTATGTTGAACAGCTGTGGACCATACATGGCAGGATGTACGGTTCACCATCTTCTGGCAAGGATGTGGTAACTGGTTCTGCCAGGAGTATCTCTGGCACTGCCAGGCCCAAGGACAGATGCAGTACTACTCCCTGATGGTTATTTCCAACAACTTAGAAAAGAGCAGCAGAAAAAATTTAAAATACACAAGCGACCACAGTAGAAAAACAAGTTTAATGGAAACACTCGAACACTCTGGTGTCTTGGCTCTCAGCCTTCCAGCAGTAATAAAAATCACAGAAACTTGAATATCTTTATGTAACTCATTCAATAAATAAATCAGTTATTCAATTACATAATAACTTCTTCCAGTTAATCTCCAAATTTAAACCTACAGGTACCACAGTATTGCATTTTAAAATATAAATAGATTCTTTGTAAAGAAGTTTCTCCTTAATATCACACATTTCCCCAATTTTTATAAAAACTTGTTCTAAAGCACAAACCTGTAATAAAGAATAACCATTATTATGTCTTGTCTTAAAATTCATGGCAATATTGCTTTCAACCTTATTCTTTTTTATGTCCCTGATATGTTCTTGTATTCTTACTTTAAATTTTCTTTTACTTTCCCCAATATAAAATAAGTTACAGGGACACTTTAAAGTATATACAATGCCTTCACTATTACAGGAAAAATTACCACTAGGAAAAAATGAACACCATTTATTTTACTAAAGCTAGTAACAGTATAAGAACATATGGTACAACTGTAACATGTATTACTCATGGAATCCTGGAAGGCTGAGAGCCTAGGTGCCAGAGTGTTTGAGTGTTTCCATTAAACTTGTTTTTCTACTGTGGCCGGTTGTGGATGTTTTTTTTCTACTCCCTGATGGTGACTGCTGTCTGCTGGATCCATGTCCCTGATGGGAATGGCCAGGACAATGTGCCTATAGCCTGTTAAAGTGTGGTGTGGACAGCACCCTCCATTTTGTAGTGCTGTTGGTACTGCCACTGCGGGAATGTGAATGTGCATGGGCACGTGGGCTCACAGCTGATTATGTTGCTGACCTATGTCCGCCTTGCCAATGCCCTACTCCCACCACATGCTCAAGCGCAGACATTGCATGGTCGAGCAGTGAAAATGTTTCACCCCACTGTCTATCCAAATCAGCAAGATGACGTATGGCATCACAAATGCCATGGAAGTCATCGCTCATGGCAGGGAGCACTGCATTCTTGACCATGAGCATCTGTCGAGTGTTGCAGTCAGTACACGCCTGTGCCTCCATGATGGACCATAACATGCATCTGGTAACTCCTGCTGTGGCACTTGTGACAGGGGCGTGATAGGCAGCAGTCCTCTGTTGAGCACCCTTGTCCATCTGCCTGTGTGTGACCTCACCTGGTCTCTGCCTATGGCTGGTGTCTACACTCACACTCACCATACTTAACACACTAGCCTGTTCCATGCCACCACCTTTAACCTGTCCATTATCTATTGCTGCTGGGAACTGGGTATGTGTGGGCATACTGACTGTGTGCAGGGACATCATGGGTGAAAGTGGGATACCAAACAATGCACAGATTCAGGCATCAACAACCCCACCTGTGCATCACTATGACCACCATCACCATGGGAGTCCGCTAAGACACTGACATCAGGTTGTGAAGAGGAGGGACACCAACCCCTGTGTTCACCAGTGAGGGGAAGACAACAAATGTAAATTAATACCCTGCAGTATTATGTTTGCTGATATACACACACCAGCACACACACACACACACACACACACACACACACACACACACACACACACACTCCTGGTATAGTCAGGAACAGCTGTGGCACCTATAGGCCCTTCAGGGCAGACCTCACAGTAGTTCTGCCTGAAGCAATCCATCTCTTTCACTGCTACTGTAAGGCCTACAACAAAGGGTGACAGATCCTACTGTGTGATGGGCCAGGTAGCAGAATGGTAATTGTGGCCAAGACCAAGGCTATTGGAATGAGCTGTACAGTGTCACCAAGTGCATATGCACGTACAGTAAGAGCTGACTTACTGCTATACAGACCACACACAATGACAAGGTGTAATGATATGTGATGATAACTGATGCAGGGACAAGACTATACATTTTCACTGCAGTACCTGCACAGTTCAGACTCACAGCGATTAATTTCAGACAACATTGCAGGACAGTCTGCAATACATGCAGGAAACATGTAAAGTAGTAGGTGCATAGCCCCGTAAGATGATACCAGGTTATTGGCCCTGATGCCCTCATAAGCCTGGCCCAGACTTTCACCCAGGTCCCTTCCAAGCCAGCACCTGTTTCCCCTGTCCAGCTGGGACACCCATGGGATCCCAGGGGCATCCCATCTATCCCCATGCAGTCGCCCAGGTTCTTCTTCAAGAGGGCTATACACATACTCTGCTCGACATGGGGAGGGAGTGTATTTTACAGACAGTATATTGTGTGGGACACTACATTATCCTGCCAACAAGTACTATACATGTCACAGACCATGTGAGGGCCTTACATGCATGTTGTATGAGTTGGGTTTGTCTTACAGATATGCAGAAACACCATCAAGACTGGTTTGGAAATGGCCTTGTATGCCAAACACAGGTCACTTATGATCAGTCTATATGAGACTGAGTACAGGGACAGGGCTTTCAGCCTACCTGCACTGGATAGGTGTTACATACCCTGGATTTGCCTGGTCAGAAACCTCTGTGGTCTCTGCAACTGTTGCATTTGCTTGACAAGGTACATGCCAATGGAATCATTGTACGTGGTAATGCGTCTGATAAGGGTGGAGTACAAGGATGATGTGGCCTCCTGGTTCCTGGATGACATACCCGTATTTGTGAGGTGGGCCATGTAAACAGCCTTTCATACAATGGTGCCCACATGGTGGGAAACTGTCAGGTTGCTACCAACCTTGGTGCACAAGTTGCCTCACACCTGATTGCATGCTCAGTACATTATTACTGTCATAATTAGTATGAATGACATCTGCCACAGCAGGGAGAATGATGCCTCTCCTGGCATTCAATTTGTGGAAATGCTTCTTGCATCACTCATTAATTTGGCGAGGGGCTTTTGCAGGATGCTCACATCAGTAGGGGAATGTAAGACAGTGGCCAGCTTGCAAGTATCTGTACATGTGGTCAGCCACAGACCACTGCTTTTGCCCTGTACCTCAGATACAAATATCTCAAACAGTAGAGGCCCCCAGACCGATCCTTGTGGTACACCACTTTTGAAGTCTCTACTACTAGAGGTGGGTTCCACTACTTTGACTGAGTGGGTACTATCATTGGGCCAGTTAGCTACCCATCTGGTAACATACAGGTTGATACCTAGCTGTGTAGGCATATGTATCCTGGCCACCTGGGGATTTTTGTGAGAGAACTCGGATAGGTGAAGGTAGGCATTGTTTTCAATCTTCCCCTCGTCCTTGTGTTTGTTGACCAGTTCAGAGAGGCTGACCAGTTTTAACAGGTCTGATCTCTCTTTGACAATACAGTTCTGTGTGGGCTCAGGCATTTTGAGGTTGCCGATGTCCCTGTTCATAATGTCCTTGATATTGCCTTCCATGCCCTTGCAGAGTAGGCTAGTTAGGCTGATGTGCATATGATTGGTGGTCAGTGGATTGCTCCACCTTTGTGTATAGGGATGACAGTGTCTGTCCTCTGTGCAGATGAGATGACACCGGCGCTCAGGCTTTGGTTGACTACAGTGCGTAATGAATCTGAGAACCCATGCCTGTGTTCATGTAGGATGCAGCCAGGGATGGTTTCAGGCCTATGGAGACTTCTATGTGTTGCCTTTGAGAGATCATTACGGACCTGCTTCCTGATGATCAGGTGAGGGGGAAGCTGCTGTGCATGCACATGTGTGCCAATGGAGAGACAGGGGGTGATGTTTACACTTCGCCTGTCTGCAGCCAGTTGCCTATATCTATGGTGTATGTGTATGTGGTGTAAATGACCACCACTAAAACTAATGTCTTTTGGCTTTTCCCGGTTAGGGGTCTCCACAGTAGAACTCTGGTCCGCTAATGATTGGCAGTGGAGTTTTACTGTGCTGAGTTGACAGCCTGATGCTCAACCTTCAAAGAAGGCACACCCATTCACACACACACCTACCTGCATGTCTTTAAGTGTCACTCGACCACGAGGAGGACATGGAGAGTAGCATTCACAGGTGACATGAATATTTCCAACATCCCAGGTAGCTGGCCTAGCAGTGTCACACTCAGTATTGGATAACAGACACTCCAGTAGGATTCATACATGAGCTGACCTTTGCTGGGGTGACTCAGGGGCCAGAGATGTGATCCATGTCAATGTAGACAAGGCAAGCAGGAATGGCCATAGTTGCTGGATAGCAGCAAGTGAGTCGAGCAGGTCTTGTTGCAACCTACTTGTGTTTAACTTCCTATTTTACATTATTGTATCCCATCTTCAGCATTCCATTGCAAGCTTACGTGATTGGCATACCTGTTATAGTGCTGAAGAGTTTCCTCAGAATAATGCAATGGTTAGGTTTGTGAAGTTGCAGTCTGTCTTTGTGTAGATGGGTTCAGATCTGTGTTGCATAGGCATCAGCTTGTCTTTTGTAGGTAATGCTCATGAGCAGGTGATGGCCTGTGCACCAATTGATGTCTCCCACTTGCTACTTGCATCCAGAGCAGCTGTGTTGTCTTTCCATTAGCCAATGCCATAGCAATACAGTGCTGTAATTGTCCTTCATGTGGGCCTTGCCCCTTTTCCTTGCCTGTGTGGAGGATATTATAGAGGTGTGGGGGCTACAGCTTCACAGACGATAGGTGGAAATATCTCTCATGACAAGACATGTGGAGACAGCCCAACAACATAGGGGACAAAGCTCCAAAGTTGGGTACAGATTGTAAGTAAGTATTGCTGTTATACACATAGAGGATTGCTAGATTGACAGGGTTTGTCTGGACAAGAATTTTCTGTGTGACTGACAATGATATGTCTCTGACATACCTCTCAACTGTCCAGATGTCCACAGACTGCCCAGAGGTTTGTCTGTTATGTTTGGTCTCTTCCTCAGACAATTTCTGTTTTTGAGAAATTAGTAGGATAATGTGAGGATTGTAGGCAGTAAATGTTGACATCCATTAGTGTTTCAGATTTCATATCCTTCAGGGATGTTATGTTACAACAAGCCCTGTAACACCAGCAACTGTTTCAGTTTGTAACACCATTATGTGAGATATGTCCCTGTTTTCGGCCCCCTGTCCCCCAAGTAGGTCTTGATTGTCCATATGTCTTGCAGTAAGAAGTTCAGAGGTATGGTATATCATTATTTAGTGACTGCACTCCTGATATTATCCCAATGACTTAGCAGACTCCTGGAAGTGGTATGCATTAGAGGCCATAAATATGGTCCCACACCCTGGACATTCTGTGGAAATCTGTACAGTTGAGAGTTATGTATGTCTGGCCATTGTTAACACACTGCCAAGATTGTGTAGTACTGTTGTGTGTAAATGTTTGTTGGGCTGAGTAGGGAGAGTAGCAGCTGTGAATGTGATAGATCCTTTTCTATTTGACTATGCATGCTGTTACAGTTGCTGGTGGTCCATCAGGTTTATATGTTTATAGGGGCAGACTGAGAAATGTCCTGTAACACCTCAGGATTCCCAGTAGACTGTGAGTTGGGCCAGTATATGTTGGTGCAGTGTGTGACTGGCAGTCAAGATATGTTTGTTCAAACAGTCGTTCAACTTTATAGTTCATTTGGGGTACTGGTATGTTGCTCTGACTGTGGTGCAAATGTTTGTGAGTGGCCATTTTCAAACCAATACCTGCTTTTCCCAAAAGTTCCATCCCCGTAGTGCATGATATACTTGGAAACACATGGCTAATTCCCCAGAGCTGATTTGGGGTAGTGTCGTGTTGTTCTTACTGTGGTTCAGAATGTGATTCAGAAGGTGCTGGGTGAGATGGTAGGCAGCTCTCACTATTTTTTCTCTCCTGTTACATGACTGCAGTCATACCTCTACACTGTCCAGATGTCTAAACACTGTCCAGATGCATGGCTCATATGTGTGGTCTGTTCCCCATAACAGTTGGGGTTTCTGACAAATCACTGGGATGATGTGAGCATTGACATTAGTAAATGATGACATTCATTTGTGTTTCAGAACTGGAATCTATAAGGAATTATATGTTAAATCAAATCATGCTATTCTAGCAGACTTCTACACATATAACAGCCATATTTCAAAGATATCACTATTGTTTGCCCTTTATTCCCCTACTTTATCAGGCTTTTTGCAGATGTCTTGCAGTAAGGGGTTGGTTATCGATATATATATATATATATATATATATATATATATATATATATATATATATTTGTATTGATATATACATATATATGTATATATGAGTACTACGGATATATATTTTCCCTTATGTTAAATGACTGTAGTGCATGATATGTTTGTAAAAGCATTATAAGCTCCTGCAGCTCTGATGGTGTAGAGGTATGTTGCTCTGATTGTAGTGCACAGAGTCCTGGGTTCAAGACTTAGAAGTAATGATGTTTTTCATTAATGTTAAATGACAAGAATGCATGATACGTTTGTTAAAGCATTACAAATTCCCACAGCTCAGATGGTGTAATGGTATGTTGCTGTGATTGTAATGCCAGTTTCCTGAATTCGAGACTTGGCAGGAATAATTATTTTGTTGCTGGGCAGAACAAGGGCTGATAGACACAAAGTGATCAGGATCATCTTAAGTAGTTGTAAGTGGGTTTGCACATTTTTTTCACAGAGCTACATGATGCTAACAGACAGTCAAGTCCTCTTAGCTTCACTCAGCGTCACTTACTCCTGCTTACAACCACACTAATTTTAATTAAAGAAAATAAAAAAGGGTAATAGGAAAGTGGTGAAATGGGGGCAAGCAGGGGGTAAAACATTAGGAAAAGAAGGTAGGGATGTGCAGGATGAGTGTAGAAAAGAACCATAGCTCTACATTTCTTCTGCAGAAATAGCTGTGAATAATGTGTAGAATTTGGAATTTACACCCTCTCCCCCCACAGGGAGGGGTATTGGTGACCGACATTTGTAGACTAATGTGTGCGTAGATTGATTAATTTCACTGTACATGGGGGTGAAATGTAGACCTATGTATGGGGCAATGATTTTTTGTAAGACAGATGCCTTTTTTGTAATAGAGAGTGTAACATTGGGGAAGGGCTGTAGGTATGTTTGAGGAGGTAGGTTGGGTAGGATAGGTAGCATTTGCAGACAGACAAAACACACAAGACAGCAGACAGAGGTGGTATATGACACATGGAGGGTAAAAACATTGGACAGGGAGGGTGGTTGGGAATCAGATGCCCATGAGCTCCTAAATGGATACAGTGGGATTGAGGTCCCCACCCATGGGCAGTCACCACTGCACCTTCACAGCCCCAAAGGTGGCAATGCTGGGGGCTGGACAAGAGGGGCGGACTGCCCCTTGAGGTGCACCAGGCATCCCTCCATCTGCCACAGCTGCCCACCCAACTCGGAGCAGATGACACTGTGCACCATACCCTGGAACATTCTGCAGGTGATGGGCTCCTCTCCTTGCCCGTGCCCAAGGGGGGATGGGCCACATCAACTGAGGTGGTTCTACCTGAAGGTGTTGCAGAGCTAGCAGAGCAGGATGTTCCAGGTTGGGTCCACACATGCTGGGGTCCGGTGCCATGGCCAGATGGGGCAGGACAGGCAGATCCACCGAGATCTGCCTTCCCAAATGTGCTATGGTATTGTGGTTTTCCCAAAAATATTGGTTAGTCATGAACAAATTTCAAAATTAGTTATAACAGCATGCATGGGTGTTCCACTTAACTCAAACCAACAGATATGAAACAGTTGCATAGCAAACAGAACACATGCATAAATGGGACAACAGTAAGCATTTTAGCAGCATACAAGTTACACTGACGGCAACAGGCCACCAATAATGGTATTTGAATAAGGTATGTTAATATGCAACCAATGAAATATATGAAAAATAATAGAACACATGTCCCAAAAATTGGCTGTGAGAACAACATACCCATAGTATATGAATAATATTTATTGATGCAGATGACTTCTGGGGGGAGAGAAAAAAGTGCATTAACTGTATCAGCTTCTATTTTTCACAACCGTACTACTCAATACTTTACAGGTCTGCCCTCTCTTTACATCTACCTATGGCCCATAGCTTCTGTGGCACATACATACCTGTTAGATTGTCAACCCCTAATGATATGGGGCAGACTGGGTGAACTATGGCTACTTTACTGGAGTGGGCTTGTACATGTCAGGGTTACATACTTGACAAAGAAGGGATACCCTGCAATGATTTTGTGTGAGTCTGCTACTGGCATAGTTCACCTGGATTCCTATTTGTGTCCATGGTGATTGGCAGCAGTGACCACTAGCCATGACAGCGTGACACTTGAGAGACATGTATCGGGAAGAGGGCATAGTATATGTACCTATCCTGCTGACATTTGCAGGCATGGGGTTGGACAGTGGGACCGTTGCACATGGTGTATTATTATAGGTTCATAGTTTAGTACTGAGCTAACTGCCCTTACGAGCCATTTTAAGCCTAGCCAATTATGCCTTGTGAGACTCAAATCCTGCACCTTGTGTTTGTAAGGCAAACACCTTAGCCATTGAGCCACCCTCCCGACACCAGCTACTACAAACATTTTATTACCTGTAAGACCTGTGGAGAAAATATCTGTTACCACTATCTGACTGTTTCTACAAATATTCAAGATTTCTTGAGTGTATATATGCACATGTCTCAGTGCCACTCCCTGGATTCAAACCATGTCTAGGTGTGCTAAAATGCAATACAATGCTGTTTTCTTTACACTGAACTACTGGAGAACTTCTGGTTCATGTTTGACTGTTTTCTCCTTGTTTCTCTGTTATTTAGACAGTCTGACTTTGTAACCCTGAGATTCATGCATGACAAATAATGTACTGTGTAGTAATCCTTTGAAATTATACGATCTGGAAAGCAACAAAGCACTGCAGCAGGGGACACACTATAATACATTTGACATTAGTATTCAGGGTTCTGATCTCAGTGCATAAAATATGTCATATTTCATGTATATCTTTATTTACAGCTCCATAATCTACTGTTTTGCATACTAGCTGATTCTCAGAACAACCTCTGTTAATTCATGCTGTCAAAGCCATATTTTCTATGCAAAACCTGTACACATTATATTTCTACAACAACATACCAGAGTAAACACAACAGTTGGTGGTTTAGGTTTTTATTGTACTTATAAAATAAACAGAACCACGACCAACCAAGTATTTCCGAAGCGTTTTTAATGATCCACACACTAAGCGCTTTCACCATCAACGCATGGCATCATCAGAGTGAATGGAATCAAGTTAAGCCAATGCTTTATACATATTGGTTAAACAATGTTCCAATTAACCAAAGCCATAATTACCTTGTTCTTAAAGAAGCATGTGTCAAAAAATAATAATGACAATAATAATACAGTCCCAGCCTTAGAGTTAACAATGATTATAAAAGATACACATAAAAAGTACATGAAAATACATATAAAATATATGCATATCAAATAATTTACTTTATAATTTATACACTTAAACATTATATCATTTTAATATCTAAATAAAGTTTGACTTTTGCTTCAATATTGGTTTTAAGGAGATGTATTCATTAAGCCCAGGTGGCATAAAGGCATTTAAAATAATCTGCCATTTATATTCCAAAAGTTCCACCTTTAATTTTTCATCTCCTCCTCTTTCACTGAACAACACCCTGTCTATGACAAAAAATACAAATCTCCTAAAATTAATACACTTTGTATTGTGTGTATATAAAGCATCATGTGAATCATGACTCTTGATAGCCCTAAGGTGCTCACCTATCCTGTCTTTTAATCTCCTAATTGTCTTACCAACATAGTAAGCACTACAGTTGGTACATGTGGCTAAATAAACCACCTTAAGTGTATTACAATTAACTCTACCTGGACAGGAGATGGTTCTGTTGTAACCTTGTATACTAACATAGGGGCCATCATTAATGTACCTACACATCCTACAAGTGCCACATCTACTCATTTTGGAAATAATATATTTGATAGTATACTGTTCCAAAAATTCTTTAATATTCCTACCCCTTAAGTAAACAATTCTAGGAAACCTACCAAAAAAATGTTTAAGTTCACTACTGAAACAAATGTCCAAGGCCTCCGCTTTATACTGTGAGCCTTGGTACTGGCCCTGCAGTAGTCTGCTGTCATGGTTTGCTACAAAGATCACAGCCATGACTCTGGACTCCAAAATGCCCCAGCACTGCACCTGAAAGCATGAGCCCCCACCAACATTGACATAGGTATTACTCAGAGAACGCTACAATAGATTCTGGCTGTATTCTCACCTGTGCCATTTAAATCAGGCTAAATTCCCACCCTTTGCCATCATTGAACCATTTTAAAAATGCTGAGCTCAGCTAAGCAGTGTGCAAATCCGCTAAGCTGGGTTGAACAGTGCTTAAAGTGGTAATTGCTAAGCATTGCTTAACAGTATGCAAATCTGTTTAGCTGAGCTGACTGCTGCTTAGCATTTATGTCTAAGCAATGCTTAAACCAGCTAGGCATAACTGATCACTGCTAACAATTGGTCACTTTTCATTTTTAGGGAATATCAGAATAATGACTTTTAATTAATCATTGCTAGCATATTAGTAAGTCTGTATGATTTACTTTACATGACGTCCCTATATGTGCTTTCCTTACATTACCATGGGGTGTGACTATACTGTATAGGACACTTGTATATACATGGGTGATTTCACATGTTATATGCACCCACACATCCATTGTAGACCAGCTACACTCCCCTGTTTGACAAATATCAATTACTACATGATTTAAAAAAAAATAATTTTAACACTGCTTTCCCATACAAAAAGTAAGTGCCTGTCTTGGTACTCAAACTGTGAATGCCTGCATACAAAGTAGGGACTCTAACCACTACGCTATCTCAGCATTATGATTAGAACTGTATATTTTTATTTATCTCCTATGGCATGTTTAAGCAATGCTGAGCAGAGGGCCATAATGGGCTCACCCACTTAGCTATGCTTAAACATGCCTGTGAATAAACAAAAATTAATCATTCCACTTTATTTATACATATATTGTACTCCTTGTCAGTCACAGTAAGGGAAATTGTAAGGGAACACATAGGTACATATTTTAATTATTGCTCTTAAAAACTTACAAAGTATGACTGTGGTTTTATAGAAAATCATTGGCAAATCACTCTGAGTTTAATTCAAAACATACTGACAGACATTTGGCTTTCAGACTTCATACCCTTCAGGAAATCTGTGCTAATGCAAACTTTTTATTCTATTAACTTTTCATGTTTGTAAGTGCAATATTTAAAAAGTGTCCCTATTTTTGAGCCTTGGTCTCCCCATAATTTATGGCTTTGTACAGCTTTCTTGCTCTAGGAGGTTGAGAGGTATGTAAGGCAGGCATCTGGGCATTCTGCAGAAACCTGTGCAGTTGAGGGGTATGGCCATATGGCACTTTGACAATGACAGACATTTTGGTTTCAGACTTCATACCCTTCAGGAAATCTGTGCTAATGCAAAGCTTTTATTCTATCAACTTTCCAAGTTTGTAAGTACAATGTTTAAAAAGTGTCCCTATTTTTCAGCCTTTGTCCCCCCATTATTTATGGCTTTGTACAGTTTTCTTGCTCTAGGAGGTTGAGAGGTATGTGAGGCAGGCATCTGGGCATTATGCGGAAACCTATACAGTTGAGGAGTATGGCTGTATGGCACTTTGACAATGCAGGGGGTGTGTGACAGTACCTGTCACACACCCCCTGTATTGCTTCTTATTGGAATGGGTGCTTTCAGTGTCAGCAGACGCTGAAACTACTTTGACAATGCATGAGGTGTGTGACAGTACCTGTCACACACCCACTGCATTCCTTACTATCTGGACTTCCTGCTTTAAGTGTCCATGGACACTGAAAGTGCTTGCAAAGTGCTGAACGGCACTTTGACAATGCTTCCCCTGCATTGATTTCTTGCTCCCCCATCTATTTCAGTGTTTGTGGACACTGTTTTACTGATTTTATTTGATTTCAGTGCCCATGGACACTGAAATACTTTTAAAAAGTGCCATACTGCACTTTTTGAGTGCAGGGGGAGTGTTAGATGTGTGTGCACTATTTAAACATGCCCCCTGCACTCAGTAGTGTTCATGTCCATTTAGCCTTAGCAGCAGCGCACCTTCATGAATAAGCTGTTGAATAAAGCTAAGGGTAAATGGACAGAGTTTACACCGTGCAGGAATAGCACTATTCCTGCACAGAGTTTATTGAATCCCAGGGGAAGACTTTTCCACATGGGTCGGAAGATGGGGATTAATGAAAATAAGGTAGTAAGCAATGAGGTGTTTCTCAGACAGGTAACAGGTGAGGTACAAGAACTTTCCTGACCATCCATAATCTTTATACTCCCAAGATAGGGAAATGGGTTAGTAGCCTTGAAGAGCTGCAAACTGCAGAAAACTCTGTGTGTGTGTGTGTGTGTGTGTGTGTGTGTGTGTGTGTGTGTGTGTGTGTGTGTGTGTGTGTGTGTGTGTGTGTGTGTGTGTGTGTGTGTGTGTGTGTGTGTGTGTGTGTGTGTATATATGTGTATATATATATATATATACAGAGAGAGAGAGAGAGACAGAGATGTATATACATAGCTGTACATGTATACATACACACGCACACAAACACATTATCTATCTATATCAATATCTCTCTTTCTCTCTCTCTCTCTCTATATATATATATATATATATATATGTATAGATAGATAGATATAATTTACTATGGTTTTTAGCTATTGTAAACATTTTAAATCATTAAACCACATTACCAGTAGGTCGCAAGATGAGAATGCTGATGCCCACTTGTTCAAACTATGTTGACCATCGAATTTTCTGCCCTGTGCATCTGGGTGTTCGAAAAAGTGGGCATTGGCATTCTTGTCTTGTAACCTTCTGGTTGCATGATTAAGCGAGTCAACATTGTTACGATTGCTAAAACCATAGTAAACCTACACACATATATATATATATATATATATATATATATATATATATATATATACACACACACACACACACACACACACACACACACACACACACATACACACACACACACACACACACACACACACACACACACACACTTTCTAAGATATTTAATGCATGCTTCATGTTTTACCAGCTGTTCTTTAAACAGCATAAACAAGTACATTAGTGTGCTCTTACAGCTGAATGTGCATTTAATGTCAAGGTACATTAAAATCAGCACTGGCAATAAAATAAAATCTATCAAATTATTCACTGAAGACCCATGATAGACCTGATATTGTGAAAAGGTACTCCAGTGCAGTAGGATAAGTCATATTTATCTCTTGTTTATAATTATATTATACAGCCATAATAAAATTTACACTGTCACTTTATAATTACAGCACAGCATAGCTAAACAGGTACACTTTTAGTTCTACTGCAAACCCTCGAGTCCCAGGCACTCAAGGACCATCGTCTTGAAGCCAAGAACTCAAGTATCTTGTAGCTCACGTAGGCTACCACTCTCGTTCAAGCTCAAATATTAGTTTGGGCAAGCAGTTATCGCATATTATCCAAGCACATTATTCAAATTTAAGCAAGGTAAGTGAAGCACCTGTGGGGAGAGAGAGGGAGGGCATGGGAGTATAGATAAGGGCAGCAATCAGGAAGTGGGGAGGTTAGGTTTATGATGTGTTAGAGAAGCATTAGGGTTAGGGAGTGGGAAGGGAGTCTTAGGGTTAGGGAGTGAGGGTGGAGTTTTCAGGTTAGGGAGCGATCAGGGAATTTAGGTTTAGGAAGGGGGCTTAGAATGTTGACATTTTAGGGTGAGTGACTGAGGATTCAGGTTACAAACTGAGTGGGAGTTTTATGGTTAGAGGTAGGGCCTTGATAGGGCTATAAAGTTTTATAAGAATGAATATTGGGAAGACTATGTACTTATGAGAGATCGGGCTACTGGAAGTTTGAATACTTGCATTTTCGAGCAAATGGCAACAAGCAAGAGTATTATGAGCTACCTAGCAAGTAAGCACTTTTCTTTTTTTAATTGGACTGAGAGCCTTCTACCATGATTATCTTTGATCTCATTCATCATGTAATACGTTTTGAAGCATTAGTTTTTTTTTTCTTCTATTTAGATTGGTGGTGCCTAGATGATTATGCAAAGTCAGTAAACAGGTTTTGCTGTTATTCCTTCTTATGTTCCACAATTGTCACTGAAGTGATTTTCTTTTACACACCCTCTAAGTCATATTTTACAACATCGTTTTTCTAATCAGATTTTAAAACTAAGAGTTTGGTTATTTATTTCTTCACTTTTGGATGCTATTTTTTTAATCTGATTAAGTGTTGTTGAAGGAGAAAGGGACTTTACATGTTTTCATTCGGTATTTTTAATTTTATTCTGGCTAGTTTACTTATCGCACACAAAATCTATGTACTGTGCTGCTTCTATGTGCTTATAGTCATCATGGTAGTATAAGTAAAAGCTGAAACTAAATATCTTCCAGCTGCTCTCTAAATGACATTAAACTTACCAGCAGCTTATGGAATGGTACTTACAGTTACATGCATTCATCCCAAATGATACAATCAATTAAAATGCATTATTAAGATAAAGCCAGTTAAAGCGATAAACTACAGCAACCTTAGCCACATCTTCATCAAAATTGCACACAAACAGCAGATATCACAGTACATAGCTACTGGTCTGATGCTACACCATGAGAAATTGCTGCCAGTCTGTAATACTACTGTCTCTGATGCTGAGGTATGTATTGTCCTCCCATGTAGCACTGTGGCTTGAAGTTACCTACACATGAAGCCGATATAATAGGACATGATAGGACAGAGTACAGTATGCATCACCTGTCAATTGCATGCTCTTGATTCACACATTTTTATCCTGTGCATGATGTGCTAAATTGTACATGTCTTCTTGATATCATTGAAGTAATCATTCTTTTATTTATTTTTCTATTTGACATTTGTTTACTGTGAAAATCTGGCTAGGCATAGAACCCAACTTCAGTAGAGGTCCCAGGAGAAAAGCTCCAATAAGATGACATTTCATGCAAGGACTGTAATACACAACTTTTGATGCAGGTTTGATGACAGAAGAGACAACAGTGCAATATTTACATTATACAAACGAGGTGGCAAAACAAACAATAGTACAATATTTACATTTTATTTTATAAGTATTTCAAGCTTTCTGTAACTATTTGGATAACATTATTCTGCTTCTACAACTTTTCCAATTTGGGAAGTTGCTTGCTTACAGAGAAGGGGGCTAAGTTTATGCTTTGCAGATGAGTCATTATTAAAAGGAGATGAGGGGATAGTGGACAGTATAGAAGATGGGAAGAGTGAGAGGAAGATGAGAGGATAACAGACGAAGAGTTACCAAGGAAAAGGAGATTACCAGAAGAGAAAGGATGATGTTTCACCCTGATGTCATGCAAGTACAAAGCCAGGATTAGGTAAGGATGTGTTTTGCTGAGTGTTTAAAAACATGTGAGTGCTAGATATCAGTCTAATGTCCATCAGGATATTGTCCCAAACTTTGGCTACTGAATTTGAATACAGAGAGTGTCCAATGGACCTTTTGGGTTATAAATTGTAAGAAGTTGTTTGTTGCAGGAGCAAAGCTTGCAGTTAGTAGGGAATAACTAAGGGTAGAGCTAACAGCAGGACAGGTTAAAGGATTGTATATCATTGTGTGTGCCTGGGAAGTTGGGTATATTTCAGAGCGACAGGCAGCTAGAGTCAGCTTAAATATTTGAGTGCAATGCAACAATGGGAAGTATTTAGATGATTTTATGCAAACCTAGATACTTTGTTATAACATAGTTCTTGTTTTGATGTTAGATTGGCCTGTAGACTTGTTAGAATATGGAAAGCACAGACTAGGAGCTAGTAACTGTAGATCTGGAGGGGTTGGTGAAAAATGTCTTTGATCTATACTGCGTTCCAAGTTTTTGGTGTGTATTTTATGGGCTTTTAAGTCAGATTTAAGTTGTTTGTCAGTTATTATGCCTAGCAGTTTGATATAGGAAACAACTTCTATAACTGTGCTATTTAATGACAGCATTTTGAAGTTGTCTTTGCTGGATGTTAGAAATTTAGGAAAGAATACTAGCATTTTTGGGGGGGAATAGCTGATTGTCAGTTAACCAGTTTATCTAACATATATCACTGGGAGGGTGGCCTAGTGGTTAAGGTGTTTGCCTTACAAACAAAAGGTGCAGGGTTTGAGTCTCACAAGGGATAACTGGCTAGGCTTAAAATGGCTCACAAGGGCAGTTAGCTTAGTATGAACCATACTGAGTATAACTAGCATGTCCCATATCAACCCAGAGATCTGTAAAAAGTAATTAAAGCATCTCCCAGAGGGATATAATGCAATTGTTAGAGTTCACACCAGTAATAGGGGCATGTTCATCCATGCATATTTCTTTGATAACATTAGATCATTCAGGGTTTCATTGCAGCAGGTGGCCTGAGTTCTACAGGCACAAAGTTACCACCCAGTCAAAGAACAGTGCTACAGTAAAGTCCACCTTGATTTTTTTTCTGTACCCCTTAATGCAGTTCATTTACATATCTGCAGCTGACACTACAGGAGTAATCCCTATTTAATATGGTGCAAGGCTATCTAGTGGGAGCTATGGAAATACTGCAAGTATAATTCAGCCAAGTAATTAGCTATCTGTTTACACAGTGCCTGCACCACATAAGAAGCTGGTTTGGCATATGTTTGCATGCCCAGGGCTGAGCATACATGCCAATGACACATAAAAACAGCATGCATAGTTTATAAATCATTGTCATAAACAGCAACATGAAGAGCACTTTCTTTCAGATGGTTTCACAGTAGTGTGCTTCTTCAGGAGGTAATACATAATAATGCTTTTTGTAAAAAAAAGTGATGACATGATAGTTGGCTGTTAATTGTCACTGGTGAATTCAGAATCATCCAAATAATTCAAAAAGAACCTGTTAAAGTGTGTGTGTGTGTGGGGGGCGGGGGTGTGTATGTGTACTTACAACAAAATATAAAACCCTATTTAAAGGTATCCAAGGCAGTACGGGACTATACCATTTGATGTCACAAAATCCTTACTAAATAATTAGTTTTATTACCTATACTTCAAATGTTGCATTATTTTGGAGGGCCCTAATAAAAGTTTTTTTTTTTTTGCCAATAACTATGATGTGAGGTTTTAATTAAAACATTTTAAATAGCAGCATGTTGCACTGACTTTTGAACTGTATTTCTTGATGCATGATTGTGAAATCACTTCTTCAGCCCATGACATAAGTGACACAGGGAATGTGTATTTAGAAAACACAAATGATATAGAAGAAACAGAAAGTACCAGGAAAAAGGGAAACAGAAAAAAAAAACATGTCAGCAAAAGATAAGGAGACAGATAGAGATCTTAAACAAAAAGCTTTATAATATTATTAGTATGTCTAAATTCAACCTGTCCAGAGAGATGAATTCTCATTTCAATGTAGAGGATTATTTTTTCATTCCCATAGATAGATAGATAGATGATTTATTTTTTTATCTGAAAGTGATTTGCAAGAAGCTGAATTTAAAAGCATTTTTTCTAATTAGAGAGTAATGTACACAGATAGAATATAAAAGTCCCTCAACCTTTTTTCCAATACCTGACATTTCAATAAGCATTCCAGTTAATAGTGTATGAATTTGAATCAAAGAAAACTTCTGACTTAGCTAAAAATGCCATGAATGAGTTACAAAATGGTATGTATTTCATTATTAATCTCATTGACAATGGTAGGACACTGCCTAGTAATTCAGCATACTAACAGGTACCATTTGACATTAAATAAGTACATTTCTGATGAGAAGTTTTATAGAATCTGTAGGTCAGTGATGGAGTTACAATAAGAAATGTACTCATTTTTTTACAGAACACTTTGCACTGATATCTAATTGATATACCACTATTTAACTTTTAAAATTGATAATCTGTCTTTGTCTACTTTCTATTAATAAAACTAAACTGCCCTTGTTGACTTGTTACTTAAAGTCTACAAACCCATAGAGAACCCACCATACAAACTTACTCTTTCTGCTTTAGGTATCCTCAACAAGGTATTATCTATGTTTATTTTATTTATTCATTTACTTATTTATTTAATTTATTAGTTTATTTATTTATTTTTGCTTGCTTTCTTGGGTAGAGCACAGATCTCCTTGGACCTTTTTCAGACTCAGCGAGGGAGCAGTGTCTGGTTAAGTGACTTGCTCAGGGTCACACAGGCAAGGGAAGCTGAGGGAATCAACTTATGTGTTTGGAGTCTATATTAAGGCCAGTAAAAATAACGCTGAGATGACATGCTGAAGATACTACTGAGTTACTGAACTTTCTACATGAAATGTATACTTCAGAATGACATGTGAATGCTTTCTATGCTTTGATTAGCTGTGATTCTGCCATATAGACAGTACCACTGTGGTTATGAGAAGCCATATTTATGACAAAATAGTATGATTTTTAATGTGAAGTATTGAACCAACTATTAATAGAAATGTATTCTTCACATAGTAAATCGTGTCACCAAATGTGTGGTACCACAAAAGGTATGCCAATGTCAAAGTCATTAAAGCACTTGTGTGTCTAAGCACTATATAATCAACAAAAAATAAAGTACAGTAAAATAAAGTACCATAAAATTAAAATTCAGTGAAATAGTATAATATTAGTAATAATAGTAATATAATACAATAGTGAAAAAGGAAATATTTTCTGGACTGTCCTATGTTATGCACTGGATACAAAGGCAGCTTAGGTCAGCAAAAGGGAAAAAAAGATTTGCTAAGCACTGAAAAAGAACAAAAAAATAAGGAACTAAGTATGTCTGCCAAAGCATTAATTTCATTTTTATATTGCCATATCATGTCATGTTGTCCTTTCAGCAGATTTGCAGAGCATTGGATTCCATGTGGCAGGGCAGTATAACACTGAATTTAACGGGCCTTTTTATGGTTGAAAAATACAGCCTCCAGATGCATTACTTAGTATGACCACCATTCAGGATAGTTTAAAAGGCTTCCAGCTCTGTAATGATAGGAGGCCATCTGCAGATCTAAAACGTGCTTATCTCATACATCGTTAGCATTTACCTTATACCACCTGATGCCATGCTTTGCATGGTGCAATGAATTCAGCATTCAGTTGTGCAAAGTACAGTACTGATTGGCAGCAGAATATTGAATCCTAAGTGCTATATAAATCTTGTCTGCATTGCATAATTGTTTGAATTGTCATCAGGTTGGAAAACTGGAATAAAGACAGTGCTATTAAGGACCCACAGAGGTTAACAGTGCCATCTAACCACACAAGCACGCACACACACACACACACACACACACACACACACACACACACACACACACACACACGCACGCACACACACGCACGCACACGCACGCACACACACACACACACACACACACACACACACACACACACACACACACACACACATGCACACACTTACAGAAATCATACAAGTACTGCAATGTAAGTTTACTTGATGCTGTACTATTTTTTATGTATTTTCTTTTACATTTGCACACCAAGTAAGTGAGCAGGTCTTAGAAACATCTTCAGCCATGACATAGGCCCTAGTCAGTGCACATACATTTAACAATTACTAATCCTACTGTGCTTGTGCGTGTTGTTGTTTTACCATGCTAATAGAAAGCTGTGCTGTGTTGTGCATAGTTGAGATGATGGGGAAACAGGACATTTATTTGGTGTACCATGTACTAGAAAAGCAGCATAACGTTATTCTGAGATAAGTAGTATTTTGTGATACCACATCAGGAATTGACAACCACTTAACTCATTAACCCCAACAATGATAGTCATGCTGTGGTATAAATCAAGGCTGTTGTGCTAGTTCTGTAGGTTGACATGTCCTATTCGTGCCAATAGTGCTTGAAAGGCAGACTATACACACTGCATTTGTTTCACTGTAATATAGTCTTGATATTAAATTTGCAATATTCAGAGTCATGATTAAGCATTAAATGTGAAAAAAAAATAACTTCAACTGAGCAAGCAATACCCTAAGCACACAGTCAGTGGTGGGGGATCTTGAGCACACAGGTTGACAGCAACCTTAACTTCGATCACCATGTCTCCACAGTGGTAAGAAGGGCATTTTATATTGTTCATCTCATAAGCAAGGGCATTGCCTCCAGAAAAAAAGAGGTTATAATCCCCCTGTACTCTTCCCTCATCAGACCAATAATAGAGTACAATGCTCCCTTTGGTATGTTCCTGTCCAAACACCTGCAGCAATTGAAGAGACCACAAAGGATCCTTACAAAGAAAATTCAGGGTCTTCAAGATCTGTCTTATGTGAACGGAATGAAATCATTGTCACTTTATTCTGTGTCATACAGACTGCTTAAAGGTGACCTGTGCCTTGCATATAGAGCAATCTCTGACCCAGCTTTAATGGAAATGCTGCACATTCGCAAGTCAAATGGCACACAGGTCACTCTCTCAAAGGACCTTAACCTGGTATGTGACATCAGCAGAACATGTTGGAGAGACATATTTGTCTCACAGAGGTTTCCCCTGCTTTGGAACAAGCTTCCTATTCATGTTAAGCAAAGACCCTTGTTGTCCCTATTTAAGCACAATTTGGACTACTGGATGGATAACCGGAAATTCACTCCTGGGGTTACACCTGTGCCCCTCTTGGGCAGGGGCAATTAAGTTCTGATTTCAGTGTCTGCGTGAACCAGACACCCTTGGGATCACAGGCTGAACTTGGCTAGGCTTCTAAGGGCCCTGGGGCTGTTAGCCTAGTAACCCCCTATGACCTTATGATCAACCCTTGTGTGAATATCCTCATTATGGAAGGATATAACATCCTCTAGCTTTGTCATTTATCCTATAACACCTTAATAGCTAGAATAAATACATACCTTTTCATTCTGGTCTCATAGGCAAAGCCAAGGCCCATGAAAATGTGTTTCCCCAATGTTAAATCTCTTCCCTGGCTTCCATGCTTCTCTCATTTTTTCTTTCAGTTCATATGTTTGGAAGAGGGTTATAATTGGCTTTGTCCTCCTGGTGTGATCAGTGTTTAGACGCCATAATATCCTGTGGGCTTTTTTAATTAAAATCTCAGTCGCTTGGATGCCTATTCTTTTCTCTAAATTTTCTTTACATGTTGTGGTACAATATTATCCTTCATGCTGCTCTGGTACTCCAGTTATTTTTATGTATTTATACATGCCTCTGTTCTAAAGACATACTGTTTTTGCCTCCAAACAATTTAATCATGTGTCTGCTGCGTCTGCTCTTACTTCAAGCATATCATTTTCTTCAATCGGATCTTGTAAGATCACAAGGTGCTCATTTAACCCCTGTACCATTTCATTCTCTTTTCTTGTACTAGTAAATTGCTCGTCAGTGTTTTTTAACATTCTTTAGTTCCTGCCATATGGTTCCCAGAATTATTTTGCCCTTCATGCTTTCTTCTACTTGGTTTTGACTTTTAAACTCATTTCCTACCCATCTCCTCTATTTCTGCACTTTGATTTGTCACTCACTCAATTTTCTCTTTAGCTCCATTCGTAATGTCTTGTTTTTAGCTTTGTAATGGAACAAGTCCCATGACTGCAGTTTAATAAAGGAGGAAATAAAACATTCCAATTGACCAGGTCAGAAAAGGTATCTAGACATTCCTCCTTATTGCTTCAGATCCTGCCTTCATGGGGTGTGAAAACTGAGTATCATAAAAAAAAATACATTTGCTCATTTTTAAATTATTCAGTTAACAGTCCAAATGTAAAACCCATCTATTCTTTTTATCTTCATACACATTTCAGATATTCAGGCTCACACAAGATGAAAACAGCACCCTTAACCAGATTAAAATTTAAGCATCATGGAAATATGGCAAATATTCATAATTAAATACTTCATAAAATATATTTTACATTTCAACACAGCCCAGTTTACAACAGATTCTGCAAAAGAATACCTAAATTCACTTCCTATGTTTTGGCACATTTGCATTTTTGTTTGCTGCTCAGTGTGTTAAGATACAGGCAACAGTGATTCCTACAAAACAGGAAAACAGGAATGGAAGCCACTTTTGACCTATCATATGAAAAATAATACCCACATTTGAAAGAAGTTTTATACTAGACAGTGAATTTTTTTGTTATATCTGTTGTATTATCTGTAAGGTACATAGGTGTATTTACACTACCAGATGGCTAACCTTAACAAATAAACTAAGGCTTGCTACGCTGAATATAGGTTTTCTGACAGGATGTATTTGGAAGTGAATGACATGATGAGAAGGAGGAGAATGGATATTTGTGTATCCAGCAGACAGGGTAGAAGAGCAGTACAGCAAAGTTAATTGTTTGGGAATACAGAGTCTACTACTCAGGGGAAACACAGACTAGGAATGGTGTGGGAATTGTGGTGAGAGAGAGAAATAGAGAGAGTGAGAGACACAGATGGTCTGAAAACAATGAGAGATGCCATCAGAATCAGTGACAGATGTATGGCAATCACACTCCAGTGAAAAGATGGGCCGGTCTTCATAATCTTGGCCTATGTTCCACAGCAGATACTATTCTAGATTTCTATACCATATTACCATATACATCATAAAAAGCCATCATATGTTAGCAAAAGTGTACATTATTAACTTATTACATCCAACTGACACATCCAGGTGCATCTGCAGTTAACTCCTACTGACGCCTCTATGCGTCAGATATTACTTGGTCATATTTGTATCAATAAGCCCAAAACCATGCTATGTACAATGTTTTAAAATATTCCTTCTTAAAGCTTACACAATAGCAAACTCAACTGCATTAATATTTCACCTCTGTCTAGTGCAGGTAAAGAAATATTAATTGTTGTTTTTATGATATTAATTTATATAGATACAGTTTTTACATTTTTCTAAATATCTCAACAGCCAAGTAACATAGGCAGAATTCCTCAGCCTCATATGCAAGCTGTCAGCTAGATGAATAAAATGCTGCTGACAAGTGTGTAACTCGAATGGTTGGTGAGACATTGTAAGTTGTTTACAAAATATTACAAATGCAATAGTTACTCCCCAGGATTCAATAAACATATTTTTCCATGCAGGAACAGTGTAGCCACTTCTGCATGGAATATGGCCGCTGAGCAATCCACTAAACTAGTGTTTTGACATGCACGAGCCTGCCTACACTGTTCCTGTGCTGAAACCAGTGCAGAATGCTAATTACCTCATTTGTTGGTGGTGAAAACCATGCAAATGAGGTGAATTAGTGATTTAGCATGCAGACAGGTATCCATGTAAGAACAGTGTTAGTTGCAGAAATGTATTCAGCTACTAGCCAAATACATTTCTGCAAATAACAAAACGGAGGCATGACAGCTCCAAGAAAAGCATGTATTATACTCTTTAGGAATGACAATGGCCAAATATATGGCCATTGGCATGGAAAAGTGCTTCATTTTTATAAAAATCAAAGTTTTTTTTTTTGGCTGATCTCGGCCGTCTAAGCATAGGGCAGCGGCACGCAAATGGGATCATGCCGAAAATAAAAAAATAAATGTGAAAACTCAATTTTAATGGAAATCTGCATTTTGCCACTATGGTCTATGGCATGCAGAGTCAAAACAATACCAGGGAACAGTGGTGGTCAAGGGGAAAGGCTCTGGGTTAGTGCAGTAACTATGGACTAAGGCAATGGGGTATGCAAATGAGGGGAAATTTATTAAATCACAAAAATCTTCTAAGTGCCAAACTGCACCTAACCGTGTAGGTGCTATAGCACGATTGTGTAATTAGTAGGAGCAACAGACATGAAAAGGGTGTGTGTCAGGTATGGTGTAAGCACATTGGAGCCCTATGGCACACAGATAAGCTTAGCTAAGCACAGTTAAGCAAGGGAGTGTGTCTGAGGCTGTATTGACTTATTCCATGAAATGAAGAGCGTGTCCACATCCAGGGAGGGCCATCTCTTTGTGTTTACATTAGCTAAACGGGTTTGTGTGGTGTGCACTTGATCTAAAAAAAAAAAAAAAAACCCCGGAAATAGCAGGACTGTTTACAATTGGGCACCAGGTTTGCACAGCGCACCTCGGTGCTTAAAGGGGAGGAAATGGGAAGGGGAAAAAAGTAAATTAGCAAAATAAAAGCAATCAAGAACAAATTACATAGCTAGCAGGTGGAATGCATCATAGTCAGCCAGTCATATAGGCAGCATCTGCAGAACAACAGTATAAAGTATGAAAACACCTTACAGTCTTGATTTTCCCACAAACTCTGCACCATTGCTGTACACATGTGGGGGAATTTTAACTGGAAAAATGTTAGGCGCAGCCATTGCATTGATCCATCAATATGTGCTAGATGCTGAGGGTGGAGAGGAGGATAATGCTGACAACCACCACAGACCGAGGAGGAGGACAAGAGTGTTTAGACCCAGGGTAACCTACCACGAGCTACATGATCTGGAGATAGTAGAGTGCTACAGGGTGAACAGAGACATGTTTCAGCAAATCACTGAGCTGTGCCTTCCTCAACTCAGACCTAGAGCCAACAGAGGGGAACCCATCCCAATGGATACCAAGGTATGTGTAGCCTTAAAAATTCTAGCTACAGGTACTTTCCAAAGACCTACCGGGAACATCATGGGGGGGTCTCACAAGCACCTGTATGCAGGGTACTCCACCAGTTCCTGGATGCCATGCTACCACATGCCATTGAGCACATTTACTTCCTTAACACCTGTGAGGAGAGGGTCAGCAATATGCATCTGTTCCACCATGTAGCAGAATACCTAGAGATTCTGGGTGCCATAGACTGCACGCACATCCACATCAAACCACCACCTGGTGAACAGGGCAGGGTCTACATAAACCACAAGGGATTCCCATCCATCAACTGCCAGGTCATGTGCAATGCCCACGGCATTATCATGAATGTGTGTGCTGGCAGCCCTGGAAGCTATCACAACTCCTACATCTGGCATTTATCCCAGCTGTAACAGACATTTGCCAGTGGGGGTATCCTGTATGGCCATCTGGTGGGGGATGGTGGCTATGCACTGGAGCTGTGGATGATGACACCCATCAGAAATGCACACACACCCACAAAAGAATGCCATGAGTCACATGCACAAACCAGGATCATTATAGAGCATGTGTTTGGGATGTTCAAGTCATGTTTCCACTGCCTTGACATATCTGGTGGAGCCTTGCAGTACTCTCCAGCCACATGTGCACACATATTCATAGTATGTGCCATGCTACACAATGTGATCCTGCAGAAACAGCCTCAGCAGGAACAGCATGGGTAAGGGCCACACAGCCCACCACCATTGCCAAGGTCCCCGAAGGCACAGAGGGACACAGAAGAGGAGGCCCCTGAGCCTGCTCCTGTAAGCAGACGGAGGTGTGCCCAGTATGTTCAGGCCTTGGCAAAGAGGCAACACATAACACACACACTAACACTGTAGGGAACCCAAGGACTGACACTTCTTTCTGACTTGCACACACAGTAAAATGGATGACACATACATCACATTACCTGTAACTTACCATGTATAGACAGTGTACTGTGTGCATCCAACATAGGTGGCCCTCAAGCACCGTCCTCACAACTGCTGCAGGCACAAGGTAAGTAAGTCTTCTTAACAATAAATGAATACATTAGTATGCTTTGCTAGCATATCTATGGTAATGCTGCATGCATGCAAGGGAATGGGATGGCTTATTGGGATAGCAGCACACAACTGGTGGCTATGTTGGACACCAGACAATGTCTGGCCAAAACTGGACTCCACACACTATGCAGTAGTACCCAAGGTAGCAAATCCCACTGCAGTATATGTGTGGGGACAACTAACTGGGGGTCATAGGTCACAGGCATGGATGTCAGTGTGCGGGTCCCATACCCACCCCTCATACTCACACAGCAAGTCAGCTTTAGAAAACCAGAGAGAAATGTCTGGTAAAGGCACACAAATGGTGGCAATGTTGAATTACCCCCCCTACAGAAGCACACAGTGATAGCACAGTAGGACTCGCAGTTGCAGTATGGCTATGAAGGGTAAGAAGTCTGAAAATCAAATGTATGCCATTACAATCTGACTTGTGCTCTTTACTGATATGCCTCTAGTCCCCAAGACAGGGCACAATAGTATGGTAAATGGAATCAAAATGTAAAGCAAATATCACCACAGTCTGTGCAAATGTGTACAGTTGACAGGTGTGCCCTACCCATATACCCACAGAAATGCAGTAACATGCACGTTTGCAGGGAAATAGCAGCATAGCACACATTGGCAGGGCTGTACACATGAAAACATGTTGCCTGTCCACAATATGCACTGTTCAATGAATGAACTTATGTGTATGTGTGGTTAATACTGTCAGGATCTGGCCAACATGTTCCCCTGGCAGTGGTCTCATAGTGCCCTAGGTACAGTGCTGTCTTTGACAGGGCCATGTGCAGATAACTGCAGTGCCAAATGTTATGCATGTCAGTGACACCCACTGCTCTGCCACTGACATACCTGGAAGTCACAGTGCTATGTTGAATATACTTCACATATAATGGATGTTTTGAAAGATATGTAGCTGAGGTGCCAAGGCTTTTGTGAATATAAGTGCTTTTTGGTACTGTTGCCAGTGGTTATTCTCAATAATACTTATTTATTATGTTTTCTTTTACATATAATGGACATGCCTGCACAGTAGAATGCACTCTGTACCCACACCCATAACTTCCAACCTCTGACAGCATGATGTCTGGACAAGGGCAGAAATAAAAGTAGAACAAAGGCACAATGATAGGCATGTGTTGTAAAGACACAATGATAGGCATGTGTTGTAAATATCACCCTTACATACTGAGAAAGTTGGTAGGGTGAGGGGTTTGCAGTAGCAGGAATTGTGTGAAGGTTATGTAGTCTGAAACAGTAATGTCTGTCATTATTTTGTAACATCACTCTTCAATTATATGTAAATAACTTGCCATAAAAACATGTTTACATAGGATGAAACCTCTAGCCAAATACCTGAACAACCTGCCAAAAAATGTACAGGTGAAAAGTATGCCCACACAAGAATATGACATCTCAGGTTAGAAAGATACCATACAAGTAGGAGATCCCCAGCCAGTATATCACCAGGTTGCTGGACTGTTTATACAGCTCGTCATTATTCAATTGGCTATAGCCACACCTCACAAATAGCCTTGTTGGTCAAGAATGTACACAGCTGTTCTCATAATATTGGTCTATGCATCATACAACTAATATTCCTCTGGTAAAGCACTGTGATGACCTGAAGATGTCTGGCACTAGGTAATGACAAAATAAAGTGCAGTGTCAAACTACAGATATGTCAGAAAATATCTCCTAAACAAACCCAGTACCCTGAGGAAAGTCCTGTGTACTCCTGAGAGGTATGGCTGTAGCACACAAAACCCAGGACTGAAGTAGACCTATCTCTGGAATGGAGTCCCACTCTAACTATAGAAGGTCACACTGGGCATGTTCTTACACTTAGAGAATCACAGGACATGCTGAAACCCACATCAAAATATATGACTGTATTGTGTATATATGTTTGTGCATACAAACAGCTATGTACACCTCAACTGTATCCACACACACACACAACAGGATTACCATCAGCTAGCTGTAGGTGGTCCATATGTGATATATCTGCATCTGTTGCATGAGATACACACACACATATATATGGACAACAGATAACACATGTCAAGCATACACACATAGATGTGGGGAAGTGAGAGACAGACAGTGATAGCGAGAGAGACACACACAGGGGAACACAGACAGAGTGAGTCACACACACAGATACCCTGAATCGCATACAGTGATGTCCTGCTGTGGACAGTGGCATACCAGTTGTAAACAGTTGTATGTGTCAGCATAAAAGGTAAACCCCATTATGTAACAGTACTGAGGTTGGGTGTATAATATCACATCACCTGTGTGTGTGTGTGTGTGTGTGTGTGTGTGTGTGTGTGTGTGTGTGTGTGTGTGTGTGTGTGTGTGTGTGTGTGTGTGCCCGTAGGTCTAAGGATTAGGAGACTATTCCCACTCAGTACACTTCACATTGCCCTACTTCACAAGATCTGCTGCTGTCATTCACCTTAGAAGTACCATTGGACACCTCTCACCCTTATAAGCTCTGTAGTGCATGCGATAACTGTGTAACACTATAGTACAAAAAACTAGATAGATAGGGGTTCTAATCTCAATACTGGCAAGAGTGAGGGAGTGTATGTTTGTTTGTTTGTAAGTGAAACAGTTTTAGTCCATTCCCACCCACAACACTTCCCATTGGCCCACTTTATCAGTCCTGCTGATGTCATTACCCTTAGAGGCACCTTTGTCCAGCTGTCAGTCCAGTAACCTTTGTAGTGCATGCGATAACTGTGTAACACTATAATACAAATCACAAGCTAGGCAGGGGTTCTAATATCAGATTTGGCAAATGTGTACGTGGGTGTATAAGTGTAATACAGATGCCTGTGATACAGATGTGTGTGTGTATGTATGCACACAGTCACACCATGCGGCTGCCCTACACAGAGGTATGTTGGATAGCTGTGAACCGTACATGGCAGGATGTACACTTCACCACCTCTGGCCATGGACACGTGAACTGGTCCTGCCAGGGGGTCTCACTGGCACCACCAGGCCCAAGGCCAGATGCAGTACTGCTTTCTGATGGTGACTGCTGTCTGCTGGATCCATGTCCCTGACGGGACCGGCCAGGACCACATGCCTGTGGCCTGCTCCGTTGTGATGTAGACAGCAACCCCCATCTTTGGTAGTGCTGGTGTCACTGTCACTATGGGAATGTGAAGATGCATGGCCCAGTAGACTCTCAACTGATGTTGGTGCTGACCTACGCCCACATGGCCAATGCCCATCTCTCGCCACATGCTCTAGCACAGACATGCCACTGTTGAGGATTGCCAAGGTCTCACCCCACCGTCTATTCATGACCTCAGTATTTTGGTGTGTGGCCTCAACAAGGTCACGGTTGTCACCATGTAAACCAGGAAGAGTTGCATCCACTACCCAGAGTATTTGGTGTTGCATTCACTATGTGCCTGTGCATCCATGACAGCCTGAAACATGCATCTGGTGACACCTGCTGTTGCCTTGCTACAGTGGCTTGATGAGCAGCAGTCCTCCTGCAAGCACCCCTGTCCACCCACCTGTGTGGGACCTCACCTGCACTCTGGCTATAGACAGTGTCTACACTCACACCTGCCATAGTCACCCCACTAGCCTGTTCCATGCCACCACCTGCCAACTGTCCATCATCTGTGGCTGCTGAGGACAGGGCATACGTGAGCATTCTGACTGTGTGTGGGGACATTGTGGATGAGTGTGGGATGTCAACTGATGGCACAGAATCAGCCCCTGATGACACCACTTATGCCTGAATATGACCATCATCATTCCCAGAGACTGCAGAGACCATGAGATTATATACTGAGTGGGAGGGACTGCGACCCCCATGACCACCAGTGAGGGAAAGACAGCATATTTAAATTAATACCTGCACTATACAATTTGCTGCTATACATGCACACACGCACATACACACACACACATGAACGCACATGCATGCACATGCATGCACACATACACACGCACACGCATACAGGTGAGGTGGCAGACAGGCATTACACAGACCTCACGATAGCCAACTGGTGATATTCAAAACACAGTCAGACCACTACATACACACTCTGGACAGGTCCTCAACATCATGCAGTTCAGCTCTTTCCACTTCCTGTTACAACTTATATACAGCTCTGTGATATGTCAGTAGTGTTAGTAGATGATGGGCCTTCAAGTAGCCACACTGTACCCATGTACACATAATTGCTGTTCACCTGTATAGCAAAGTAGCAACTCCTACAGACCATACCTCTCAACTGTACAGAGTGTCGCTGAATGTATACGTGTGGCTTATATTTTTGGTCTGTTTGTCATAAACCCTGTATTTGTCAGATACATTACTGTGATGATATGAGGACTAGTGTCACTATTTAATGACATATTTTGAGTCTCACACTTCAAAACCTGCAGTACAGCTATGTTACAACTGAACCAGTAACACAAACAACCTTCCAAGCTTACAGTGGACATTATAAGTGTAGACACCCCTGTTAACATGCCAGGTTTGTCTGATAAATAACATGAGACCACAGAAATCACATGATAAAATCTCCCAACTTTAATGTGACCTATAACCTGTGCAATCCAATTGAAGAACAAAGGCATCGGTTAGGGGTAACATGCAGAAGCTGGAATACGTACAATAAGCTGGTTGCATGACTGTGCACACCCTTAAACTAATACTTTTTTAAAGCACCTTTTGATTTCATAACAGCAGTCAGTCCTCTTGGGAAAGTGTGTATCAGCATGGCACATCTCGACTTAGCAATATTTGGTACACTCTCCCTTGCAGAAGCCCTCCAACTCTATCAGATTGTAAGAGCATTACTTCTGCACAGGCCTCTTCAGGGCAACCCAGAGATTTTCTATTGGATGTATGTGTGGTCTGTGGTTGGGCCCTTCCAAAACGTTGATTGTCTTCTGGTGAAGATATTCTTTTATGGATTTTGATGTATGACATGGGTTAGTGTTGTGTGGAAAGGTGTAAGTTCTCTTCATCCACAACTTTCTAGCAGACACAAGATTTTGGGCCAAAAGTGACTGGTATTTTGAACTCTTCCTAATCCCCTCCACCTTGGCTACAGGCCCACTTCCAGCTTATATACAGCAACCTCAAAGCAGGACACTGCCATCGCCATTCTTCACCATGGAGATGGTGCTCCTTTGGTGATGCACAGTGTTGTTCTTGTACCAAACAACCTTTTGGTATTGTGGCCAAAAAGTGCAGCCTTGGTCTCATTATATCATAACACATTTCTCCACATGCTATTGAGGGGCCTGATATATTTTTCTTAAGAAATCTGCCAGACCTGGATGTTGTTATATGTGTGAAAAGGCTTCCATCTTCCAAACCTACCCCATAGGCCAGACATGTGGACAATACGGGAGATTGTTGTCACATGTAGTACAAAACTGGTATTTGCCAGTGATTTCTGCAACTCCTGTAGTGTTGCTGTAGGTCTCCTGGCAGGTCCCTGACTAGTTTGGGTCTTGTCTTTTCCACACATTTGGAGGGATGTCCAGTTCTTTGCAATATCACTGTTGCCCCATATTTCCACCACCGTGTAATGACTGCTATCACTGAGTTCCATAGTATATGCAATGCTGTGGAAATGTGTATACCCTTATCTGGACTGGTATCTATCACAAATGAGATCCCTATCCTGCTTCATAAACTGTATGTGAACTATGGCTGTTGCTGTAGCAGGCAACTGAATAAATTTAGGATGATCCTGGTAGGACAGCTGACTGTTATTTGCTGTTAATCAAACATTCTCTGTAATTGATGGCAGGTGTGTACCCAAGAAGATGCAATGCTATAGTAATATCGAAAGCTACTTCAACACAATATTAGCTTCAGCCTGTGCACATGTATGCATCTAGCTTCTTGTAAGTTTTGTATGTGTCATAATTGTTCCCCTGCCAGATTTGTTTGCTTTACAATTAGATTGTACAGGTTATACGTCAAATGAAAGGTTAGAAGGGTTCAGAAATGTGTTATTGTGCTCTCATTTTTTGTATTTCACAAATACCTGGCATTCTAACAGGTGCGTGTACACCATTTATATGCACTGTATAACACTAATTTATAAAACATGTCCCTAGTTTTGGGCCTTCATCTACCCATTTTGTCAGTCTTTGTCCAAATTTCTTGCAATGACAGGTTGTGAGGTATGCTACAGATATGTGACATCTCCTGCAAACAGGTCCCTGTGATGAACACTGTGATGCAATGCAGTTAACCCCACCACAAGTGAACATGCAGATATTGCATAATAGCTGCGAGTAACAGTTGTGTGCATGATCACATGCATGACCCTAACATTCCTGGGGTACTGGTGAGCCACAACAGGAAAATCCCACACTCGCCAGCTTCAGGCTGCTGTCCCACATGCAGACCAGAGACACCTATGTAGTTGTTGGGGAGCGGTATTGTCAGCAAACTCACATTTGGCATTGGTACAAGATGAATGCTACGTGTCTACACAGGTATAGTACAAGTTATGATAGGACACAATTTGCTGTTCCTTGCCATAGATGTGCACTTGTGTGAATTACTAAACCCCACCCACAAATGCAGTTTGAACTGATATATGCATCTAGATAATCTACTGAAGACAGTATGACTGCTACATGATTAAATTGATGTGCACTGTGGTCTTACCTGGACGCTCCTCGCCTGTTGCCTAGGTGTCATCTACCTCCACGACTGGTGTTTCATGTGTTGGTTGTTGTGTGGGGGCTGCCCCAAGGTTGACAAGGAGCTCCTTCATTGGTGTAAGTGGGGCCTGCATAGCAGGACCCCCACATGTGGCAGAACGGTCCCTGGCCACAGCAGTAGCCCTTTGCCGGGTACGACTGATCATGTCAGTTGCCCGATGCCTGACCTGATTGTATGTGCGACCATGGTGGCCCAAGGTGTTCATTCTGTGGAGAAGGTCATCCCACAGAGAATTCTGCTCCAGCAGATTTTGTCGGCATGGTGCTGTAGTATTGCTTCTGTAATGGCTGCATTTTCCTCTGCAGTGTACGCCGGCTGATGCTGCATGGCACCTGGAAGACATAAACAGGGAAACACATCACATGACCTCAGACATTTCCCAGAGTAATTTATAGAGCCAGCACATCAATATTGCCTATCATTAGCCACCACTTACAACCACATCATACCCCAGTCATCTATCAGCACAGTATGAACCTGCATTGCACTCCTGGTCCTGATGTGTCATGTTTCCCCCAATGAGGGCCAGTACATTGCATAAACCACCATTCATCATTCACGTTTGTGTAGAGGGATGACAGTGGCTGTCTTCCTAGCAGATGGAATGTCAATGCTGCTCAGGCTTTGCTTGCATACAGTGTGGAATGGAGCTGGAAGCATATGCCTGAGTTCATGCAGGATGCAGACAGGAATACTCTCAGGTCCCATAGAGACTTGCTTTTGTTGACTTTGATTAGGCAGTATGCACCTGCTCCCTGATGATGAGGGGAGGGGTGTGGGTGCTGTGCATATCCACTTACACTGATGGTGAGCCAGGGGGGTGATATTTGCCCTAAACCTGTCTGCAACATGCTGTCTATAGCTATGGTGTGTGTGTGTGTGTGTGTGTGTGTGTGTGTGTGTGTGTGTGTGTGTGTGTGTGTGTGTGTGTGTGTGTGTGTGTGCGTGTGTGTGTGGTATGACTGACTACCATTACAGGGTGGGTTGTGTTGTCACCTCTGAGATTGCAGACATATGTGAAGATGGCCTTGTAATTGCCCTTGGTGAATGTGTCCAATTTGTTCTCATAGTTAGTCTTACAGTAATCCATCTGGGACCTTATATGCTCATTCAGACAAAGGTTCACTCGGTGCCAAGTTGGTGCCTGCTCCTACTCTGACATATTCAGCCGACATAGCGACCGGTTATCTGGTTTGTGTATTGCTGCTGTCCAGCAAAGGGGATTACTCAACTTTGCTGGAGACAGGTTTTGCAGGTAAGATATTGCTGAGTCCATACAGCTATGTTGGTGGACACCTTTGAAATTTCAACCTGATAATCATGCTTATTCTAGTATCCATGTCTATGTCAGGGCAATGCAACAACCGGTAGCTGTAGAAATCTTACTCTGTTGGATGTACAGAAACTGAGATTACACACATGTACAACATGTACAGCTTATTTACCTGACATTTTGTGTCCCATGTCTATTGTTATGAGGCAGCCAGGTACACCTACTCATACATAGATGTGCAGAGGTAACACCTGATATACATTTCTGTTCTATGTCAGTATGGCACACTGTATTTACACTCTTGCTGCTCAGTCATTTCTGTCAACCTGTTAGAGCAGGACATCTGGAGGATGCCACACATATATGGGGAGGTGATAGTCCAAAATTAGTGACACTTGCTTAATGTTACTGTAACACATTTAAGTCATTTGATACCACAGTAGCCTTTGAATTCACATACACTGGAGGATGTCCAATGCTCATATGGCAGAAAGAGAGGAGAAAGGCTAGGAGAGTGGTAGTGAGCGTAGGAACTTTTAATGTTGGCAGCATGACTGGTATGGGGACAGAGCTAGCTGATATGATGGACAGAAGAAAGGTTGATATATTATGTGTGCAAGAGACCAGATTGAAGGGGTGTAAAGCGAAGTGTATCGGAGTTGGATCCAAATAGTTCTAGTATGGTGTTGATGGGAGGAGAAATGGTGTAGTGGTTATCCTGAAGGAACAGTATGGCAAGGGTGTTTTTGGAGGTAAAAAGAGTGTCAGATAGAGTGATGTTAATGAAGCTGTACATTGATGATGTAATGATAACTGTTGTTAGTGTATATGCTCTGCTAGTTGCATGTGTGATGGATGAGACAGAAAAATCTTGGAATGAGTTGGAGCAGGTGGTGATGACTGTACCCAAGGGTGAGAGGGTGGTGATTGGAGCACCTTTCAATGGGCATGTTGGTGAAGGGAACATAGGGGATGTGGAAGTGATGGATAGGTATGGTGTTAAGAAAAGGAATGCAGAAGGTGAGATGGTGGTGGAGTTTACAAAAAGGATGGACATGGCTGTTGTGAATACATATTTTAACAAGACAGATGGGCATAGGGTGACATACAAGAATGGAGGAAGATGCACACGGGCAAATTATCTCCTATGCAGGAGTGCCTGTTTGAAGGAGATTGGAGACTGTAAATTGGTCACAGGGGAAAGTGTAGTTATACAGCATAAAATGTTGGTCTGTGGGATGACACTGGTGATCAAGAAGAGGAGGAGGAGTGTGAGGACATCCAGGATCAAATGGTGGAAACTGAAAAATGGTGATTGTGAGGTTGAGTTCAGGGAAGAGTTAAGACAGGCAGTGGGTGGCAGTGAAGAGTTACCGAATATCTAGGTAACTACAGCACAGCTAGTAAGGGAGACAACTATAAATGTGCTTGGTGCAACTTCTGGACAGAGTACAAGGGAGTATACAGAGAAAGAGGTTGGAGAAGATGAAGTAGGATTGTCAGAGACATAAAGAAAGTAAACAGAAGTATAAGGAAATTATGTGCATGGCAAAGAGAGAGGTGGCCAAGGCTAAGGATGAGGCATATGAATGGTTGCATGAAAGGTTGGACACTAAGGATGAAGAATAGGACCTGTACCAATTGGTGTTGAGAAGATGGAAAGAGTACTTTGAGGGGTTGTTGAATGAAGAGAATGGGAGAGATAGTAGCTTGGATGATGTGGGTATGGTGAATCAGGAGGTATAACAGATTAGCAAGGAGGGAGTAAGGATAGCTATGAAAAGGATTAAGAATGGAAAGGCTGTTGGTCCAGATGACATACCTGTGGAAGCATGGAGGTGTTTACGAGAAATTGCAGTGGTCTTTTTAACCAGATTGTGTAATGTAATCTTGGAAAGTGAGAAGATGTGTGAGAGTGAGAAAAAGTGTTTGGTTACCAATTATAAGAAATGTGCGGAGCTGTAGTAACTACAGATGGATAACATTGATCAGTCACAGCATGAAGTCATGAGAAAGAGTACTGGAAGCTAGGTTAAGAAGGGAGGTGAGGATTAGTGATCCACAGTATGGTTTCATGCCAGGAAAGAGAAGTACAGATGCAATGTTTGCTCTGAGAGTGTTCATGGAGAAGTACGGAGAAGGTCAGAAGGAATTGTGTTGTGTCTTTGTGGACTTAGAGAAAGCATATGACAGGGTGCCTAGAGAGGTGTTGTGGTATTGTTTGAGGAAATCAGGTGTGGCAGAGGAATCTGTAAGATTGTTACAGGATATGTACAAGCGTAGTGTGACAGAGGTGAGTTCTGTGGTGGGAGTGACAGGTGCATTTATGGTGGAGGTGGGATTACATCAGGGTTCAGCTATGAGCCCTTTCTTCTTTGCAGTGGTGATGGACAGGTTGACAGACAAGATCAGACAAGAGTCCCCGTTGACTATGATGTTTGCGGATGACATTGTGATCTGTAGTGAGAGTAGGGAACAGGTTGAGGAGACCCTGGAGAGGTGGAGATATGCTCTAGAGAAGGGAGGAATGATAGTCAGCAGGACTAAGGCAGAATATATGTATGTAAATGGGAGGGAGTAGAGAGGAATGGTGAGGATGTTGGGAGTAGAGTTTGCAAAGGTGGATGAGTTTAAATACTTGGTATCGACAGTTCAGAGTAATGAAGCGTGTGGGGGAGAGGTGAAGAAGAGAGTACAGGCAGGATGGGGAGGGTGGAGAAGAGTGTCAGGAGTGATTTGTGACAGATGAATACCATTAAGAGTGAGAGTGAGAGGGAAGGTCTACAAGATAGTAGTGAGACCAGGTATGTTATACGGGTTGGAGACAGTGGCATTGACAAAAAGGCTGTAGTCAGAGCTGGACGTGACAGAGAGAGTTAAGATTTGCACTGGGTGTGATGAGGGTGGACAGAATTAGGGATATGTATGTTAGAGGGTCTGCCCAGGTTGGACGGCTTGGAGACCAAGCCAGAGAGTACCGGGATTATGTTGGTTTGGACATGTGCTGAGGAGGGATGCTGAGTATATTGGGAAAATAATGGCAAATATGAACCTGCCAGGTAAGAGGAAAAGAGGAAGGCCTACAATAAGGTGTATGGATGTGGTGACAGAGGACATGCAAGTGGTTAGTGTGACAGAACAAGATGCAGAGGACAGAAGGAAATCGAGACAGATGATCTGCTGTGGCAACCCCTAATGGGAACAGCTAAAAGAAGTGGAAGAAGATGTTGTAATGTCAGTCTTCACAGGTTGCCAATGATTTGCCAGACATAACACAACTCTATATGAGTAAATGACTACAAATATGAGGCACACATATGGTCAGTGTGCATAACACTGGACAGTTGAATGGCATGAGCTCAGTATATCACATGCAGTTCAACACACACATCTGCAACAATATTTCACTATGCAAATAAGCTGTATAGGTCTCTCACATTTCTGTGACAGACATGTATATCATAGTTGTATTCACAATTAACATATGGATATCTACGATATTCCAGTAGCTGGCCTAGCAGTGTGACAGTCAGTATTGTTCAACACACACTCCAGTAGAAGTCATATGTGAGCCATCCTTTCCTGGGGTGACTCAGGGGCCTGAGCTGTGATCTATATCACTGCAGACAGATCCAGTTGCTATGACCATAGGTTCTGATTAACAATATATCAGTACAGCAAGTCTTGCTGCGACATATTTGTTAAACTTCCTATTTCCCATTATTACATACGCCCTACTGCATTCTATTACATGCTTACTTGTTTGACATACCTTTTTTTCCCCAAGTATGGTTGGTTTTATTCCACTAGGTGTAGCTTGATTTCTTGGTCTGTGTGTGTGTGTGTGTGTGTGTGTGTGTGTGTGTGTGTGTGTGTGTGTGTGTGTGTGTGTGTGTGTGTGTGTGTGTGTGTGTGTCTCCCAGATGTAGGGTATACATTTGTTTTGCATAGCCAGCAGCTTGCCTTTTGTAGTTAATGCTCATTAGCAGCTGATGGCCTGTGCACCAACTGGCGTCCCCCACTTGCTAATTGCATGCCAAACAGCTGTGGTATTATTTCTATAGCCAATGGCATGGCAACACACTCCTGTAATTAAGTACTTCATGTGGGCATTGCCCCTTTTCCTTGCCTGTGAGGAGGACTTCATGGAGGTGTGTGAACAACAGCATCACAGAGGGTAGATGAAAATACCTCTTACAATGAAAACTGTGGAGACAGCCCAACAAACTGGGGAGAATGTTCCAGACATAAGGACAGAATATAAGTATTCCTGTTATACAGTTGAATTAATGCTAATTTAACAGGGTTTGTGTGGACATGGCTTTTCTGCTTGATTTTAAGTCTGGCAGTGTTATGTGGTTGACATAACTCTCAACTGTAGGGCCATCCGCAGTATGGCCAGATTTTGGATTCTCATGTTTGGTGTGTTCCTCAGGCATTTTTTGTCTTTGGAAAATCAGTAGCATACTGTGGGGATTGCAGTTAGTAAATGGTATCATCCATTTGTGCTTCTGACTTCATATCCCTCAGAAAAGATATGTTACAACAAACCCTGTTACACCAGCAACTGTTTCAGTTTATAACAGCAATATTTCACATATGCCCCTGTTTTGGGGCCTCTGCCCCAAGTATGTCAGACTTTGTCCAAATGTCATGCAGTAAGAGGGTGATAGGTAGGGTATATCATTATTGAGTGCCTTCATTCCTGATACCATCCCAGTGATGTATCAGACTGCCAGATATGTTATGTGTAAGAGACCTTATATATGAGGACAAAGCCTGGACATTCAGAGGGACTCTAAACAGTTGAGAAGTCTGTGTATTTCTGGCGATTGTTGACAGACTGTCAGGATTGTGTAGCAGTGTAGTGTGGCTATGTTATTTGGCCTGTGTAGGGAGGGGGGTAGATGTATGTGTTATGGCTCCTTTTCTATCTGCCTGTGCATGCTGCTCCAGTTTCTGGTGGTCTATCAGCTGTATATGTTTGTAGGGGCAGACTGAGACATGTCCCATACCACAGTCAGGCATTATATTACACTGTGAATTGGGCCAGTATATGTAGAGGTCGTGTGTGAGTGGAAAACATGTTGAGATGTTTTTGTTCACACAGTCCTTATACTGTACTCTTCCCTTGGCTTACCAGTATGTCACTGTGACTGTGGTGAAATTAGTTGTGGGTATGCACTTTCACACTGGTGTCTGTTTTTCAGTGCTGTTACATCCCTGTAGTGCCTGATATATTTGCCAATACATGTAAATTTCCCATAATGGATTTGGGTTAGTGTTGTGTCAGTCTGACTGTAGTTTGGACGTTGTTTGGTGACATGCTTAGCAGCTGAGTGTAGTTTCCCTAATATGATGTTATGTCCAGATATTTGTAGGATGTACTAGTGCTTGGTCCCCATACATGTTGTGTATTTCTGACATATCTGTGGGATGATGTGAGGATTTCAGTCACTAACTAGTGAGAAGTAATTGAGTGTTGGACTTGTGCTATTTCAGTCAATATATGTTAGGATAGACATGAGGGTGTTACTGCAGAAACTGTGTCAGCTTATCTACTCCAGTATTTCAGATATGTCCCTATTTTCATGGCTTTCTCCCCCCATTTTGTCAGGCTTGGTCCAGATTCGTTGCACTAAGAGGTTCTGACCCTATATCTCAACTGGCCAGACTGTTGCAGTATGTCCAGGTTTATTGCTCATATTTCTGGTCTGTTCCACAGATTCCTTATTTTTATATCCCTAGTAAATCACTGTGATGATCTGAGGTTTTCTGACAGCAAATGATGACATACATTTCAGTTTCAGAACTCACATCCTTCAGAACATGTATGCTGGCAACATTCTACATTTATAAGAGCAATATTTAAAACATGTCCCCAGTTTTGGCCCATTGTCCCCGCATTTGTCAGCCTTTGGCCAGATTTATTTATTTATTTCCAGTTTGATTACTGGAAAGTCCACTGGGCCCAGAGAGCCCATTTTTAGGGGAGGCCCGGGGAGAAAAGCTCCATGAAACAGATTACAGTAAAGATAGCAGTCCAATAAAAATAAAAATACAAGTACAAATACATATCAAATAATACAAAGCGTGAGCAATATTGCCCATAGTGGAAAAATATCATGCAGATGCATTTTAACAAATTCACACAGTTAAAGTCAAAAGCTATTTACAATATTTACAGAGTGTGAGAGATCATATGGGAATTAGCTATAAAAGGTTATAGCCAGCTATAAGGTGCTTAGGAACTCAGGAGAATACCCTCCCAGGGGCTTTTGTTAAAGAGTTTTAGGTAGGGAGAATGCAGTTACATTTCCATTAGGAGGAGAGGTAGGTGTAAAGCTGAGATTTGAAGTTGTTTGCATTTGACATTGTCCTTAGTGTGGAAGGGAAAGAGTTCTATTTCTTACCTAAGGAGAAGGAGAGGAGAAGTTGTCCAGCAGGACGTTTAAATTTGTGGACAGTAATTAAGTTTTGGTGTTCAGGTATGAGATTTCTATTTGGGGTGTATGGGGAAAGGATGTTAGTTAGAGCGGGGCATTTGGTTGGATTAAATATTAGTCTATGTGCTGTAGCGAGCTGGAGGAAGTGCACGTAATTTGTGAATTCTAACCAGTTGAGCGATTGGAAAGTAAAACAGTGATGAGTGGAATGTTTGGCTTTGGTGGCAAATTTAGAAATTTTGTTATAACAGCTTTCAAGTTTGGAAGTGATGGAAAAGGAAAGGTTAGTTAGTAGCAGGGTGCCATACAGAAGGGAGGGAAGGAGGTAAGAGGAGGCCAGAGTATGCCTGGTAGAAGTAGAGAGGAAGTGGTTGTTCCTGTATAGCAGACCTAGTTTTGGTGGGTTTTCTTTATATTTTGCTGAATATAGATGTCAAACTTGAGGTGTTCATCTATAGTTACACCAAGTAGTTTGGCAAAGGGGACAACTTTAATCAGAGATTTGCTTTGGCTAAGGACTTGGAAGGGATTTTTATCAAAAGAGACAGATTTTGAGGGTGTGAATAGTAGTATTTTAGATTTGTTAGCATTGAGAGAAAGGTGATTTTGGCACATCCAGATCTCAGTAGTTGAGAATGCAGTCTGAGTTTTAGATAGGAGTTCAGGGAGGTTAGAGGCAGACCAGACAAGTGTAGAGTCATCTGCATATTGGATGACTTTGGCATTAGGAATAGCAGAGTGAAAGTTATTGATAAAGATATTAAACAGCATTGGTCCGTGGATGGGCCCCTGTGGTACTCCAGTATTGGTGGGTAAGAAAGGTGAGGTGCCTTTTTTCCATTTCACAGCCTGAGATCTATCTGACAGATATCTTGAGAACCAGAAAAGAGTGTTTTGGGAGAGATTTAGGTTTGAGAGGTGACTTAGAAGGTGCTTATGGAAAACAGTATTGAATGCTTTAGAGAGATTTAGTAGCACTGTGGATACTAAGTTCCCAGAATCTCAGGCTTGACTGACAGTTTCTAAGAATGAGAGTAGAGCTGTTATGGTGTTATGTCCTGGTCGGAAGCCATGCTTGGGGAGGGGTAAGAAGTTGTTTTTTTTTTTTTTGTCAGAAAAGGTATAAGTTGTAGCTGGATGCATTTTTCTAGGATTTTGAAGATTGGAGAGAGAAGAGCTATAGGGCGGATGTTTGAAATGTTAGTGTTTTTGCCTCCCTTGTGGAGAGAAAGAATAAAGGTGAAACTCCAGAGTTTAAGGGCATAGCATTCCTTTATGGATCTATTAATTAGGATACTAATTGAGAGAGCTATACCATCAGCAGCAGACTTGAGAAAGGACGAGGGGATGTTGTCAGGTGCATTGTAGCAGGGTTTAAGTTTGGATAGAAGTCCTTTTATGTAGATAGTGGAGACAGGTTTAAGTTTAAACATAGGGGGAAATTATTTGTGGACTTAGATGAGGTGGAATGTAAGAGAGATGGGTCGTTGTTGGGAAAAGTGTTCATTAGGTCAGATATTGACTCTATAAAGAAAGAGTTGAATAGTGAAGATAACTTGAGGTCAGATTTACTTGGGTCTGTACAGGGGTTATTTTTGGAGCCTGGGTTGAGGAGTGAGTTTATGGAGTTCCAAATAAGGGTAGGGTTTTGGGGATGGTTGGACTGGTGCTTAGTGTAGTAGAATGTTTTGTCTTTGAAGATGTGATTTTTACAAAGTTACGGAGCTGTGTATATTGGAGAAGGGTTTTGGGAAGTTTATTCTTTTGGTAAATTGTCTCTTTGATGCATAACTTGTTTTGTTTCTTTGGTTATCCAAGGGGCACTTATAGTTTTTATTCTTTTTTCCTTGGTGGAGCTAGGGAATTTAGAGCATCTAGGAAAGTAGAATTAAAGTGGTCTATGGCTTTATCAAGTGGAAGGGTTTTTAGAATGTTCCAATTCATTTGTTTGAGATAGTTAGAGAAGGTTTTGGTGTCAAATTTATTAAGGTTGCGGGTCTGAATATATTGATGTTGGTCTGGATGGGAGGTGGTTGCACAGTAAATGGAAGCTGGGAGGTGGTCACTAATAGAGTCAGGGATGGTGCTAGAGCTGGTAATTTTATTTGGATGGGTGACTAAGATCCAGTCAAGAGTTGATCCTGGGGAATTTGTTTTCTTGGGTCTGGTGATGGAGTGGGTTACTTGAGTAAAGTTAAAGAGGTTAATGGACAGGGAGCATATGGGACTGTTGATTTTATTCCAGTCAATATTTACATTGCCTAGTATGTAAGTTTCAAGGTTAATTTCAGCTGAGGCCCATTGGAGTATGTCTTCAAGGGTTGAGATGTTATTTCCGGGTGGGATATAAAGGGTGATGATACAGAGGCTTTTGTGATTATTGATTTTTAATAGACCGACTGTTCGTTCTGCATTGGCAAATTTAGGAATGGGGTTTGGTAGGGGAATTATGGTAAGTAGATTGAAATAGATTACATTTTTGGGTGGTCACATCTAAGAGTGTGAAATCCAGAGGGTAGGATTTCAGAGTTAGAGATGTGGGGTTTGAGCCAAGTTTCAGAGATGGCTACAATATCAGGTTGGTTATTACTTAGCCATGCTTGAAACTGATGTGCTTTGTTGTTGAGACTCGGGGCATTGAATGTGAACATTTTAAGAGTATTGTAGGGGGATGAAAGGTTAGAGGAAGGGAGAGGGTAATTATTATATGTGGGTGGATTAGGTCCAGGGTTGGGGTGAATGTCTACAGCTAAGACGAGGTTATTGAAGGAAGTTACTTTAGCATGTTTTAGTTTGGATTTAGAGTATTCTGGATGGTCTAGTATTTGTTTAAGAGTGTTTTAGCAGTAGTGGAAATAATTTTAAGATTAGAAAGGTGCAGAAGGTTGAGCTGAAACAGAGAGGATGAGATGGAAAAGAAATGATTACTTGTGTGAGGGAAGAGATGGTTTTGTGTGGGAGTATGGTAAGGAGTAGAGAGTGGAAGCTGATTGGAGGTATAGGAGCTGGCATGGTATAAAGTTGTTAGGAGTAGTAGGAGGGAGATTGGGGTTCAGAGTGTTGGAAACAGTAAAGAAAGCATGGTTAGAAAAAGGTAGTATAATATGGGAGGATTTGTAGTTGGAGAGAAGAGTTGTGTGGTGAGGGGGGTAGTGAAAGAGTGACATATTTAATTACTGAGGGTGAAAGGAGGAGGAGTAACGAGGGGAAGGCTTTGATTGGATGGTTGACTGTGGGTGAAAGGAGGAGGGGTAAAGAGGGGAAGGCTTTGACTGGATGATTGACTGTGGGTGAAAGGAGGAGGGGTAAAGAGGGGAAGACTTTGGATCGTTGTCTTGAGTGGGTGAGGAAATTTCTGGCACTAAGAGGTTGAGAGGTATGGTTCTGAGGTATGACTTCACTACATGTTATGAGCATTTAATATATATATATATATATATATATATATATATATATATATATATATATATATATATATTCTTTTGATATATATATATATATATTTATTTATATTTATATATATATATATATATATATATATATGTGTGTGTGTGTGTGCGTGTGTGTATGTATGTATATATTTTTATGTATATCTCTGTTTATATTATGTATATATTTTTACATATATATATATATGCATCTCCAGACATAGATACATGTGTATATGTATATACACAAAACCTGACTGATTCTACAGACTGTTTTCCCTACTGTTGAATGACTCTACTGCATGATATATTTGCAAAAGTATCCACAATCTTTGTAACTCAAATAGAGTAGCAGTACATTGCTCTGACTATGGTGTCCTGAGCCTTGGGTTCGAGACTTGGCAGGGCTGATTATTTTGTTGCTAGGTAGAACAGTGGCTGATAGATACAGAGTGATTAAAGCCGTTTTAAGCAGTTGTAAGTGGGTTTTCACAGGTTTGCGTGATGCTAAGCAATGCCAACACATTGTTAAACGTACAGATGCTTAATCTTTGTTGGCTTCACTTAGCATCGCACAACCTCGCTTATTCCTGCTTACTCATGCTTACTCACGCTTACACCAGTGCTAATTTCTTTAAAAGAAAAGTAAAAGGGGTGATAGGAAAGTGGTGAAAAGGGGGCAGGCAGAGGGAAAAACAATAAGAAAGATAGCTAGGGATTTTCAGGACGGGTTTAGGGAAGGTCCATAGCTAACCATTTCTTATACAGCAACAGCTCTGCATTTTTACAGAATTTGGAGGTGAATTTGGACACTCAAACCCCAGAGAGAAGGATGAGGACAACAGTAATATGTTGTCAAGCCAGTTGGACCAGATTACATGTGTCCACGGCACACGTGAAAAATGGACAACCATGTATGGGATGAGATTTTTGGGGGGGAACAGATGCCCCCCTTTTTTAAGGTGAGAGTAGAAAGTTGGGGAAGGATAGTAGGTAAAATTTGGGAGGTAAGTTGGGTAGGGAGATTGACAAGACAGACAAGACAGCAGACAGGGGTGGTATATAACATGTGGGGGGTAAATACCTCAGATAGGGAGGGTGGTTGAGAATTGGATACCCATGAGCCCCCAAATGGATACAGTGGGACTGAGGTCCCCACCCATGGACAGTCATCACTGCACTTTCACGGCCCCAAAGATGGCTGTGCTGGGGATGGACAGGAGGGGAAGGCTGACCCTCAAGATGCACCAGGTGGCCCTAAATCTGGTGCAGCTGACCATCAAACTTTTTCTGGATGGTACTGCACACCAAACCCCAGACCTGACTATGGGTGACAGGGTCCTGTACATGCCTGCTCCCAGGGAGGGAATGAGCCCCGTGTCCTGAGGCGGTTCCACCCCAAGGTGGTGCAGGCCAGTGGATGAGGAGGTCACAGGTTGGGTCCCAGACATTCTGGGACCCAGTGCCATGGCCAGATGAGGCAGGACAGGCAGCTTCGCCAGGATCTGCCTTCCCAGACATGCTATGGTGTTTTTGGAGGTTTTACATAATATGTTGGTCAGTCGTGAACAACACATTTCAAGATTAGTTATAACAGCATGCATGGGTGTTCCAACTGAGCCCATAAAACAGTTTTGAAACAGTTGCATAGCAAACAGAACACATGCAGAAATGGAACCACAGTAAGCATTATAACATCATGCAGGTTACACTGACAGCAACAGGCCATCAATGATGGTATTTGAATGAGGTTCATTAATACTCACACAAGTCAATATTTGTAGAGCAATAGGACACATGTCCCAACAGTAGGTTTGTAGAAAACATACCTGTTGATTATATGTATTGATTATTGATGCAGATAGGAGTGGAGGAGAAAGAGGGAAGTCAATTAACAACTCTATAGGCTTCAATATTTCACAGCTGCACTGATCATTACTCTCCTCATTACTTTCCAGGTCTGCCCTCACTTTACATCTACCTATGGCCTGGGGATGGACAGTGGAAGTGTTGTACACAGTGTATTAGTTAAGCCTTCTTACAGCTACTGCAAACATTTCCTTACCTGGCAGAAAATCTAAAGAGAACTAAGGATGATGAAGCTAGGGAAAGCAACAAGTGTAGATGAAGCCGCAGCAGACATGATCAAGATGTTGGGTGCATCAGTGGACAGCTTGCTTCCAGGAGTATTCATCATGATATGGAGAGAAAGGCACATCCCAGATGACTGGAGAATAAGCATTCTAGTGCAAGTATTGAAGAATAAAGGAGACATTCACAACTGTGAGCAATATAGAGTTATCAAACCATTGCCACGCTGCATGAAAGTGATGGATACAGAAACTGATAAACACACAAAGTAGTAAATGGTTGATGTGCAATTTAGATTCAGATCAAAATGCAAAACAATTGACCCAATGTGTGTAGAAGAGAAGAACCTGGAACTGAAGAAAGAATCCTACCGGGCATTCCCTGATTTGGAGAGGTCATATAACAAAGTACCAAGAAAGGTGATGTGGACAGTCCTGAAATGGTTTGAAGTCCTTGAAATACTGTTAGAATTAGTGAAAACTGTAGACGAGGACAGAATGACACAAATATGAACAGTACAAAACAACACTGGAACGGAAAGCAGAGACAAAATCTAAGTTCTGTTTTAATACAAAATAATGAAGAGCTTTTCGTTTGCTTCCAAAGCAAACTTCTTCAGATTACAAATGCACCATACACCAAAATGTATTTAAATACCAACAGGTGATACTCTTTACCTGTCACCATGAACCCCCTCTCCATGGAAACTTTTAAAGAAACACATATTAAAACTGCTACTCACTACTACAAATTTACAATGTAAGAAGCAGTGAACAAACGGTATTACCTTGCATAAACACTAAACCTACCTAGTATATGCTAATTGATTAAAAATCTTAACATTTTCAAATTAAAATAACACATTCTACAGTTATATTTAGAATTACTCAATACTTAAAAAATATCATTCTTATGAGTGAGACACACCAAAAGTAGTATAAAACATTTTCATCTTTGCAAACTTTTCAATTTCAAAACACAGCTGATAGAACAAGCTTCATTTATACCAGGGAAATTATAAGCATTCAATCTAATTTGCCACAGCAATTCTAATTCTTCTAACCGTAAGGGTACAGGCCCACCCCTAATGTCTATAGCTACCTGGTTTGTAGCCATAAATTTAAATTTGTGGTCTTTGTACAACTGTATGTGTTTAGCTAGTATGTTGTCAGTTTTGCCTTTAGATATTGCATACTGGTGTTCATAGACCCTGTCTCGGAGTCTCCGTTCCGTTTTTCCAATATAGAATGCAACACAGCATTGGCATCTAGCTAAATATACCACGTACCTAGAGTTACAGTTGAACTGCTGTTTTAATTTAAATTGTACACCATTTATACAATAATTATTGGTGACATCAATATATTTACAAAATTACAGGCTTCACATTTGCCCATACCTGTTATTTTGGGAATGGTTCTATGTTGTTGTTCTAGCAAGTCATTTAAGTTTTTGCCTCTTCTAAACAGCACATTGGGGCTGTCACCCAACTTTCTAAATAGTACTGGGTTCATTCTAAACAGTTCCCAGTTTTTCTGAATAATCCTCAAAACAACTTGGCTGTCCACCGTAAACATAGTGGTAAAGCTTAGATGGAAATCTGATTTACTTTTTGACACCTCACTGTTAATACTGTCCGTAACTGATGAGTTACTCAAATTGCCACTTTGCATTTGAATGTTAGCTGACTTTTTGACACTGAGTATAGGGTTGTAAATCTTATTAGATCTCTTAAATTTTACTTCTTCTATTAGTGAATCTAATAAAGTTTCAGGGTACTTTTGCCCCAGAAACATACTTTTCAAAAATATAACATTCTTCTAGAAATTCATTCTCTTTGCTCACTATTCATGTGGCCTTTACCAGTTCACCTTTAACCACCAACCGCTTCTGGTGGTGGGGGTGACAACGAATTCTGTCTCCCAGTATGCCATGACTAAGTTTGTTATGCTGGCTCCACATGGGGAGCCCATGGCTACTCCTACTTTTTGCAGATAGTGCACATTGTTGAATAAGAAGAAATTCTTAGACAGGATGATATCAAGTAGTTCCATAACTAAGGATATTACTACTTATGATGCACCATTTTTCCTCAACATAAACCCTACCCACTCCATCCCTGTTAGGTGTGGGATGCAAGTGTACAGATCTTTTACATCGACTGTAAGAAAATTACAGTCCTCATCAAATTGCAAACTGTCAGTTTTACTCAGAAAAGACCAAGAGTCTTTACACACTTGGTTTTCAACTGTTAAATATTTCTTAAGTAAAGAATCAACAAATTTTGCACATGGATAAGTAGGTAAACTACATCCGTCCACTAAAGGTCTCATTGGTGGGTCTGCCAAGTTTTTATGGATTTTTGGTATCCCGAAAAAATAGGTGATCCTAGGGTACAGTAATAACATGTAATTATATATTTTTTGTTCTATCCTATCTTCTACAAATAAATCGGTAATACAAATTTTAATTTGTTGATAAGCTCTATTCATGTCTGAACGTGAGCTTACTTCATAGGCAGATGTGTCTAATAATAACTTCATCCTAGCCATGTAGTCCCAGTTGCCAAGGACTACCAAGCCCCCACGCTTATCAGGTTTACACACTCGTATATCCTGTGATTTAATGAATTCCAAATAATCACGTTCCTGTTTACTGATGTTGTATACATAACCACCCTTACATTTGTTTTTAGTGTTATGTCTAATATCTAGTTCACATGTGTATTCAAATACTTGGAAAATCGGGTGTAGAGGTGGGTTAAATGTGCTAGGGACATGGAAGTTATCAAACACAGGGGCATTCATCACATCACCCATAATCAGATTGAAATTCAATTTCCTGGTAAAGGTTTTAACATCCAGGATAGTTTTTAATGTATGAGTGTTTCTTTAAAAGTTTCCATGGAGAGGAGGTTTGTGGTGATAGGTAAAAAGTATCACCTGTTGGTATTTAAATACATTTTGGTGTATGGTGCATTTGTAATCTGAAGAAGTTTGTTTTGGAAACAAACGAAACGTGCTTCATTATTTTGTATTAAAACAGAACTTAAACTTTTTTTCTGCTTGCCGTTCCAGTGTTGTTTTGTTCCAGTTTGTTGTGGGCAGTGTGCTTGTTACAAGTTTTCTATGGCGTCCGTAATGGCTAGCAGTAAGAGTCTGTTTTCACTCATTCAAGATACTCTTCTTACAGGACTGAATCTTAATATGGAAGTGGGACCAACAAATGTGATTCGTAGTGAATCGGATAACATATTGGACATGTTATCAGCTAAAATCCAATCGATAGTTTCCAGATTGGACAGTTTAGATAAAAAACAATGGGACTTACGCGAAACCTTTTCATCTTTACATCCCCAAGGAGTGTTGGTAGTGTGGAAATGCAACGGCTGAACTACCAGCAGCATTCTTCACCTTTACATAATGGCATATTGGGAGACAGAACTTGTGTTTAAGTTAGAAAATATAAACAATCTCATTGTTTACTATACACGATATCTGGATGACATCTCCATTTTATTTAAAGGTGACATGGAAGCTAGTAATAAACTACTGGATTGTTTCAATAAGTCCACTCAGTGTTTACAATTTACATCAATGTTTGACACTGAAGATATAGCATACCTGGACATCTGGATCTCAAAGAATAGGGTAGAAAAATGCTTTGAGGCTAAGATTTACAGAAAGAGTACGTACTCTAAAGCTTTCCTGTATTTCTCTAGTTGTCACCCCTACCACCAGAAGCAGTCGGTGGTTAAAGGTCAACTGGTAAGGGCCGCACGAATAGTGAGCAAAGAGAATGAATTTCTAGAAGAATGCTATTTTTTGAAAAGTATGTTTCAGGGGCATAAGTACCCTGAAACTTTATTAGATTCAGTAATAAAAGAAGTAAAATTTAAGAGCTCTAATAAGATTTACAACCATATACTCAGTGTCAAACAGTCAGCTAACATTCAAATGCAAAGTGGCAATTCGAGTAACTTATCAGTTACGGACAGTATTAACAGTGAGGTGTCAAAATGTAAATCAGATTTCCATCTAAGCTTTACCACTATGTTTACGGTGGACAGCCAAGTTGTTTTGAGGATTATTCAGAAAAACTGGGAACTGTTTAGAATGAACCCAGTACTATTTAGAAAGTTGGGTGACAGCCCCAAAGTGGTGTTTAGAAGAGGCAAAAACTTAAATGACTTGCTAGAACAACAACATAGAACCAGTCCCAAAATAACAGGTATGGGCAAATGTGAAGCCTGTAATTTTTGTAAATATATTGACGTCACCAATAATTTTTGTATAAATGGTGCACAATTTAAATTAAAACAGCGGTTTAACTGTAACTCTAGGTACGTGGTGTATTTAGCTAGATGCCAATGCTGTGTTGCATTCTATATTGGAAAAACAGAACAGAGACTCCGAGACAGGGTCTATGAACACCAGTATGCAATATCTAAAGGCAAAACTGACAACGCACTAGCTAAACACATACAGTTGTACAAAGACCACAAATTTAAATTTATGGCTATAGACCAGGTAGCTATAGATATTAGGGGTGGACCTGTATCCTTACAGTTAGAAGAATTAGAATTGCTGTGGCAAATTAGATTGAATGCTTATAATTTCCCTGGTATAAATGAAGCTTGTTCTATCAGCTGTATTTTAAAATTGAAAAGTTTGCAAAGATGAAAATGTTTTATATTACTTTTGGTGTGTCTCACTCATAAGAATGATATTTTTTAAGTATTGAGTAATTCTAAATATAACTGTAGAATGTGTTATTTTAATTTGAAAATGTTAAGATTTTTAATCAGTTAGCATATACTAGATAGGTTTAGTGTTTATGCAAGGTAATACCGTTTGATGTTCACTGCTTCTTACATTGTAAATTTGTAGTAGTGAGTAGCAGTTTTAATGTGTGAGTGTTTCTTTAAAAGTTTCCATGGAGAGGAGGTTTGTGGTGATAGGTAAAGAGTATCACCTGTTGGTATTTAAATACATTTTGGTGTATGGTGCATTTGTAATCTGAAGAAGTTTGCTTTGGAAGCAAACGAAAAGCGCTTCATTATTTTGTATTAAAACAGAACTTAGACTTTTTCTCTGCTTGCATTTCCAGTGTTGTTTTGTTCCAGTTTGTTGTGGGCAGTGTGCTTGTTACAAATATGAACAGTATTCAGACTCACAAAGGGGTTCCTTGTGAGATTGAATGTTGTTCAGTGTTCAGCTCTGAGCCCAGGTCTGCCCATAGCAGTGGTGGACTAGATTAGCAAACAACATGAAGGAGACAGATCAACAAGGTTGATGTATGTGGATGATGTGGTACTACAAGCAGAAGTAGATGGGAGACTAAAATGCAAGATTGAAAGCACGTGGGATGAAACTGAGTACAGTAAAAACAGTGGTCATGACAAATGTGATAATCAGAAAGAGCTGGAAATTGAGATAGAAAGTGAATTTCACATTTAAAATTACTGAGAAGAATGTGAGATTTTTAGATGAATATAATGCAGAAATTAGAAAATCATTGCAAAGTTGTATAGAAAAAGATCTTCTGCAACTACTTTCTTCATGCTAGTAGCGCTCATCTGCCCAACCTAATTAATTCATTAACCTTAATAGAATTCATCAGGGCCAAGACTAACACCACAGATAATAGTAATGAAATTGAAAATAGATTAGTTAAGAGAGGCTGAGTCTTCATTTCTCAAGAAAACAAGGGTTAAAGTGAAAAATCGGGTTAACATTTTGCAAGGTCCAGTAATGTTGAACAAAGACAAAATAGAGAATAATGATTCAGGTATTTTGTTTTTAATTTTTTTCTTTTCTTCTCCCTCTACTTCATTCTTTCCAGTGATACAAGTATTCCCATCCATTTCCAGGTCAACAGGCCTCTCCTACTGCCCTCAGGCTATCTCCGCTTCAATGCTGTTACTAGCACAGAACCCAAAGGTATCCTGGGGGGCATACCACTGACTACTTTCACCAGTGGAGTTTTTTTCATTTATGCCTTTCCCCATCGTAACCCCTCTCCCCTGCATTCACCTTACATCTGAGGGCTACTCCTCTCTATAGACCATGCCCCCCTGCAGAAGCACCAAATAAATACTCCGCACCCTCCAGGATGGGCACCTCCCCCACCAGCATGTCAGACACTTGATATGCAAATTAAAATTGGGTTGCTGGGGCCATAGTTATCCCTTTATGACATGGTGAGGGCTCAGGTAACTTCTTTTGTGTTTATAAATACTCACTTTTTCAAAAATTCTTATAAGAGTTATTATGAAAAAATGGAGTATGTTCCTATCAGATGACACAATGAAAATGTTCTTACCTAGAATGTCTATGATTTCTTATACTAGAGCTCGGAATCTAGATAAACCATTATTTTATAATGCTCCATTCATTAGAAGTAATGTGTTAAGAGGTGGAATGTTTCAATGCAGTAGGTCTAGTGCATGTGATTATGTAGCAGTAGCAGATACAATTACATAAAAGGGAAAGTTTTAGAAAACATCATACTTGTAAATACTTATAACAGTAGTATTTTAATAGTTTATGGTATTTGCTCAGACTGTGCAACCCCATATGGTATACTGATCAAACTAGGAGAAAAATTAAAGTTAGAATACAAGAGTATTTGCATGGTGTAAGACATAAGAATTCAGATACCCAGTAATGGCCCATTTTATTGTATGCTATAAAAGCTCATGTAGGAAGTGGGTTGCATTTTAGATATATATCTCTCAGCTGTACAGAGTTTCCTGGATTATCCAGATTTTTGCCTCATATTTTTGACTTGTTTCTCATAAAATTATGGTTTTCAGGCAAATCATTGGCAAATACTGAGGACTGAAGTCAGAAAATAATGACAGACATTTGAAATTTAGACTCCATACCATTTAGAAAGTTGATGCTAATGCAAAACCTGTTATTTTATCAATTTTCTAAGTTTGTAAGAGCAATATTTAAAAATTGTCCCTATTTGTGGGCCTTTGTCCCCTCATTATTTATGGCGTTGTCTAGATTTCTTGCTCTAAGAGGTTGAAAGGTATGGAATGTTGGATTGTGTTTTTTTTTTATGGCAACAAGAGTTAAAAAATTAAGATTGTAAATAAGCTTCAGGCAAAGTCGATACTGAAATATAAGACTTTATTCCACAGTGGCATAAAATGCACCTGTTAATACATTTTCAGTTCTTTGTGTTCTTTGAAGAGGCAGGTCAGAATAAGTACCCATTAAATGTCCCCAAAAGAACTGTTGCTCATATGGGGCAGCTCATGTCCTACCATATTACTTTATCTAGAAGTGTGCTTACAAATGTTGGAATTGGCTGCGAGTGCCAGCACTATGCACTATCAAGTATTTATGGATGTGTAGATGAATGTCAGCAGGATAATCAGGACAGTGTTGACCAAGTCTAGCAATAAGCACAGTGCACTGAGGCTCTAAGCTGTTAATCTGCTGTTTCCTGCAGCCCAGGGTACAGGGTTTGATCCCTTTCCCCTCTATTTGTCTACCTTGTCAATTTGAGCATGCCACTTAGCCAGACAGTGCTCCAAGCTTTCTCCTGAAAAAGAATATTTGGTCCAGGTTTACCCAGTCAACACATGTCTGTGTCCATATAGATAGATAGGGGTCTATATTATAACATCGAAGTCTTAAAACTTCGAATGCTATAATATCGAACCCATTTGATCGAAAGACTAGAAAATCGAACACTCAGAATAGCAAATTTTTTCCTGTTCCGACAAACATACACACAACACAAGCACACCAAAATAAATAATCCACACACATACACTTCACAAAACCCTAAACTAAACCATACATACACTACTAGCTATCCACTTACCTTAACCCAACCCTAGCGCTAAGGTCCGTAACTGCCGCACACTCACTTTACCCGCTCCCTAACCCTAAGGTCCCTAACTATCGCACACTCACCTTACCCACTCCCTAACCTTAAAGTCCCTATCGCACAATCACCTTACCTGCTCCCTAACCCTAAGGTCCCTAATGCACACTCACCTTCATTCACACACTTACCATAACCCAGTCCGTAACCTTCGCGCCACAGTCGAGTAAATAGCAAAGCTGCAGAAACGGCCCACCGAATACTTTCCCCAGGAAAGTATTCGATATTCTGCAGCTTCGCCATTTTCAGCGTTCGGTGCATAGGGTTAGATATTATAACATTCAAAGTTTTAAGACTTCGATGTTATAATATAGACCCATAGATGGATAGACTGAATCTACTTAGGGTTGAAAATGAAACAGTGTAAGAAGATGAAGACTTGCTCATTTGGAACCCTAAGCAAATTTAGATTAATTTTTGCAAGTACAGCATGTTGTCATGTTACTAATGACTGATTAATGCAAAATATTTAATGGGTCGGCATGTACTTACCAATGTTTCAGAATCTAGGCAGCAAAACTTGTCTAACTGGCTGTAAAGAAAACTGGTTCTACATCATATGAGCGAATCGCACAAATTGTGAACGCTCATAATATCGAATGTACCAGACCTCGAAGTGCTTTTCTGAGATCATGGTACAGTGAAGAATGGGATATTTGCCCTTTCCTCACTGTAGTGCGATCTCAAAGTTGGAATATATATTTAGCGGGGGGTGTGAGGGGCACAGCCCCACACAATAGGAAGTTTGAGGTATGGTACCTTCGATATTATGAGCATTTGGAATTTGTGCGATTCGCTCATATGATATGGACCCAAAAATAATCACTTTGCAATAATATCAGAATGACATCAGCATTCAATATATACATATATGTACTGCAAGAATTAATGAGTCACAGACTACTCTGTAGAAATTATAGGGGCTTTACCATATTGTATTTCCAGTGGGCACTAGATATTCCGTATGGCATAATATTGATTGGGCCTGGCTTTTTTAATGACAGGACTTACCAGTAGATGACAAGCTACATTGAAAATGGGTGTATGCTAAAAATCAAAATGACAGATTGTATGCTTCAGATGTACTAGAATGGAGCTACTAACCATTAACCATAACTCGTTAGACATATTTTGATATATTCATTCATATGTTCATGCATGAGTCCCATAAATATTATTGAATGACCTCATGTGAGACACCATAGTGGGAGAGAGAAAAATAAACTGCCAGTATCCAGAAAAAATGATGTACAGCTTGGCTGCTAGTTCTCTTCTAGTCCTTATAAAAGATGAAATATTCCATATTTATATTAATATTGTCAAAACTAACCAATTTACAAATTAATACATAAAATGAAAAGAAAGCTTGAATGATGCTGGAGAAAAACTGTCATTGTTGTCTGCACTTTAACTTGCACAGATGAAGAAATGCCTAGTATAGTTTATATTGATAATTATGCAGATAAGCATAGTTATAACATTTTTGCACATATCTAAAAAAATAACCCCCAGAAAGGAATTGCTTATTCATCATATAAAACTTGGATGACCCTCTATACCTTCCTCCAAATACATATAATTAATTGTTTCATTTTAGAATCAAGCTAATCTTAGCACAAACTTACTATGCAAAAAGCACTAGATTTGTAATCCCAGATAGATTCCCAACTATATTTGCAAAATGTAAGGACAAGATACAATTACTACCCAAAAGAAAGTCTCTAGGATTCTAAAAAATTGCAGTTGTATCCCAGTTATGCCTTTCAGTTTCTGTAGCAAAGCAATTCACCTGGACATATGAAATGTGAACCATTAGACAGCCCAGCTGCCATATAAATTTGATCCAACATGCCTGACATCAAAATTACAGAATTTGTTGCCTAACTGCTGGATGGAAGAACTCTTGGGAGTCCACTGGCTATGTCTTTGTAACTTTTATTTATATGGTACAATATATCAAACACTGCAAATCTACACCAAGAGAAGGTATTACAGTTATGCATGACTGCAGCTGTCCTGCTTAATTTTTAACTAAGCATGCTTATTTTCTTAGCAGCCCTTCAACATAGTCAGTAAACATTCAGTAAGGTCTGCTTTGAGACCTGATCATTGAATTTGTCCTGCTAGAGTCTAATGGCAGCCCTTATACAGCAATGTTTAGTTACATAACATCAATTTGTTAACCAGGTCAATCCACTGGACACACAATCTATTTTCAGGGAAGTCCAGGAATAATGTCTGGTTCAGGGGTTTGCTCAAGGTTACATAGCAGGCAAATGAGGAATCAAACCCAGTATTACAGGAACTACAACTCAAAGCCTTAACCTTCTGTACCAACTCAGTCAGATGCATTGCTTTTATCTGTCTGGTATTTTCTTTTTAATAGGATTAACATGATGCCATTTAAATAATGTTTCTGGCATGATCAGATAGTATGTTTGTTTGTTTGCTTGTTTGTTTGTAATATTTTACCTCTAATAACAGGTCATACCAATATGTACTGCCCCAGCAGATGTTAATACAGCAGTAGTTTTAGTACTATTCCTGATTCACTTAATTGTATCGCAACACAGCCACTTTGCCATTGAGTGAGACTCTGACTAAGATATTTTCATTTCTAACACTTTTTCAGATAAATATAAGCAGTGTTTTTCATGCTTTCTATGGTGATCAGTTAAATAATTGCAACTGAAGTGTTACATAAATTGGCATTACTGCCTCATAGTGCTTGTTCAATAGTCTGTTTCCTCCTGCATCTGTAACGTGTTTTAGTGGGTTCTCTGGTTGCTGCCCATATCTGAAAGATTCTAAATTACCCAAAAGTGAACACGCAGTCTGACAGTGTAGGGGGCAGGGAGAGGCGGAGATCTTATCAAGGACTGATACTTTTCTTAAATCCATTGCTTACCAGTAAAAGATATAGCTCCCCTTTGACCATAAGTGGAATACAGTGGGTAGTGGGCATCAGAGAATGAATGAACAAATAAATGAATGGGTAGATGAAATAGTGAATGATGAAAAGGTTTAATCCACCATTGTAGACTCATATGACAGCACTGTTGTCCTGTATTCAACTAGACTATATGTGTCAGTAAATGAAGCTTTTAACCCTGCTTTAAACTGAATTCAAAACTAGATGCAGTCCATTGATCTGTACTTGGAGTGTCAAAATAGTGATGAATATCATTTGGAAGGCTAGTCATCTGCAGTGATAGCTTTATTTAACCATAAACTACCAACAGAGGTAGGATCTAGGACCATTGCTTGTTTTAGCTCTGTTAGTAAATAAAATTAAGTCAGCCTAAGAAAGTTATTAAACACAACTGTTATAGGTTCATAGGTTCATAGGATGATACTAGGCTATTGGCCTGGTGGCCCTTATAAGCCTAGCCAAGTATTTGGCCCATGTTCCCTCAACATCAGCACCTGTTTCTCCTGTCCAACAGGGTCACAGGTGGGATCCCAGGGGTGTATTTTCTGTTTCCCATCCAGTCTTCCAGGTTCCTCTCAAAGAGAGCTAGATAGATACTCTACTTGAAATGGAGAGGGAGTCTATTCCACAGATGCGGGAGTCTTTTTGACACAAATCTATCCTGCCAACAAGTTCTATTAATGTCACAGACCAGGTCAAGGCCTTGCGTGCGGGTTGCGTGAGTGGAGTTTGACTTACGGATATGCAACAACTCCATCAAGGCTGGGTCTGAGATGGTCTTGTATGCCAGACACAGGTCACCTCTGAGCAGTCTGTATGAAACTGCGTAGATGGACAAGGCTTTTAGACTATCTGCATAAGATAGGTGTTTGAGACCCTGGATTTTCCTGGCCAGGAACCTCTGTGGTCTCTCCAGCTGCTGCATGTGCTTGGCAAGGTACATGCCAAACAGAGCATTGTACTCAATAATGGGTCTGATAAGGGAGGAATACAGAGATGTTATAACCTTTGTTCCTGGGTGAAATACCCTTATTTATGAGGTGGGCCATGTAGAAAGCCACAACAGAAGCAACATGGTGGTCAAAAATCAGGATGGTATCAATCTGGGTGTCCAAGTCCCTCATGACTGATTGTGTGCCTAGTTCATTGTTATTAATTTGATAGTTAGTGGGGATACCATTTTCCCCAAAGGGGATAATGATGAATTTCTTGGCATTCAGTTTGAGGCCATGCTTCTGGCACCAGTCATTAGTTTGGATAAGGCCCTCTTGGAGGATGTTCACATCACTCTGGGAATTTAAGACAGCTCCCGGCTTGCAGTCATCTGCAAACTTGGTCCACTACAGACCACTGGTTTTGGCTTGCACCTCAGAAAAGTATATCCCAAACAGTAGAGGCCCCAAGATTGATCCTTGGGGTACACCGCTTGTTACGGGTGTACTACTAGAGGTGGCTTCTCCTATTTTGATTGAGTGGGTTCTATCAGTGAGCCAGTTAGCTATCCATCTGGTAACATATGGGCTGATGCCTAGCTGGGAGAGTCTATTATTCCCGAGTGGAGAATAGTGTTGAAGGCTTTGGCTAGATCAAGGTAGGTGGTGTGCACCGTCTTCCCCTCATCCATAGCTTTGGTGACTGTTTCGAAGAAATCAACCAAGTTTAACAGGCATGATCTCCCTTTCACAAAACCAAACTGTGTGGGATCCGGTGTATGGAGGTTGCCAATGTCTTGTTTATAAGGTCCATGATAATGCATTGATGGCCTTGCAGATCAGGCTAGTTAGGCTGATGGGCCTATAACTGCCTTGGTCAGTGGACACTCCACCTTTGTGTAGTGGGATGACAGTGGCTGTCCCCCATTCAGCTGGGATGAAGCCGGTGGTCAGGCTTTGGTTGAATAGGGTGTCCAATAGAGCTGAGAGCTCATGCCTGAGTTCATGTAGGATACAGCCAGGGAAGTTATCAGGTCCCATGGAGACTGAATTTTTTGCCTTTGAGAGGGCATTAAAGACCCACTCCCTGGTGATGAGGGGAATGGGGCAGGTGTTGGGGATATCCTGGCTTACTGATGGGTGGGACACGGGGTGAAGTTTTCACTGAACCTGTCTGCCAGCAGGTTGGCTATATCTATGGCATTTGTGTATGTGGTGGTATTGACCACCAGTTCATAGCATATTTGGGTGTTACATTTGAGACTGCGGACATATTTGAAGAAGGCCTTGTGATTGTCTTTAGTGGATGTGGCCAATTTAGAGTCAAAGTTAGCCTTAGAGGATTTCACCAGTGACCTTATTTGCTTCTTCAGACAAAGGAGAGATTGCTTCCAATTTGACACCTTCTCCATTTTGGTCCTGGACAGCAATTTTTTTTTCCCTTTTATTATAGAGTTTGTTTATTGCTGCTGTCCACCAGACAGGTTTACTCTTCCTTGAGGAAGATGATTTGGTCCTGTCAGGTATTGCTGAGTCCATACAGCTATGTAGGTATTCATATAGATTTTTGGTGCAGACTTGGACATTAGTGTTAGTTCCAGCTGAAGGGACTGTTGGTGTGAAAGCTGCTTATACCTGCTCTGAGGAGATTGTAGTCAGCTCTGGAAAAGTTTTTTTGTTTGACCCTGATGGGGGGGGGGCGAGATGATGTCTTCAAAAGTGATCACTTTATGGTCGGATCTTACCAAGGAGGATGACACTGTAGGCGTGCTACAGTGGCTACTTATGCTGGTTAGGACCAGGTCCAGGATATTTTCACCTCTCGTTGGGGTGTCGACTAGCTGATCCAATGCATTGGCATTGACGAAGTCGAGAAATCTCTGTGCATTCATGTTTGGGCTAGAATAGGTCTTCCACTCGATGGTTGGGTAGTTAAGGTCATCCATGATCAGGGTAGAGGTTTGAATGTTGATGAATTCAAGTAAGTCCAGATAGGTGGAGTGGGTATCCTGAGTCCTGGTTTGGGTGTAGCTAGCTATGATCTGAATAGGTGTTTTGGCAACAGTTAACTGTACTTGGAGTGTCTCCTGTGTGTCATACAGTTTGACCAGCCTAGAGATGTGTATATCTTTGATAAATATTGAAACTCCACCTCCTTTGGTTTTGTAGCCCTCTGTTTGGGGTCTGAATGTATAGTAGGATGAGTAACCTGGTAAGGCTGGTGGCTGAGGTGCTCTCCACAGTTTTGAACCAGGTTTCAGTGACTGCACAAATGTCAGCATCTTCCAGGGCAAGGAATGCTTGCAATGACTACAGTTTCATGTTAAGACTCCTTGAGTTTAGCAGCATGACCTTTAAATTTCGTTTAGAAGAATTTTTCATCTTGGTAATTTTGTGCTCATGACTTTGCCGAAAAAGGCACTATGGGGGAGGCAAGACCCTCTGCCAGAAGCCTAAAGCCAAGGGGAAACAGATGAAGGCCATCTCTGACAGAACATCATGGTCTGTCAATCATGTCCTCTCAGGCTGTCGGGTACTGGACCCCCTTGGAATGACACCAGAAACTAAGACAATTGTTAAAGTCAATTATTTTCTGTTTGTATTAAAGCATCATTCTGGGTGATGGTAGGATGCTGATTAAGGCTAGGCATATACCTGCCTGGGACACATATTCAGTGAGCTCAATCATGTCTCTCAAGTCATTCAAACCAGCATGGACTATGACAGAGTCATAACAGTATCTGTTGTTAAGAGACTTGAGTACGTGCATGATATGGTGGATTCTAGCACCTGACAAGCAACTTACCGTGACTTTCTCCTTGTCTAGCCTGGTGAGATGCACATCTGTGTGTCTTATGATAGAGTCTCCTATGACTAGTATGTTGGGTTTGTGGCTGAGCCTAAGAGGCTGTGAGACACAGATGTGTGTACTATGTGTGATGCTTGGTTCTGTGGGTTGCGATGTGCATGTGTGTTTTTGCTTCGGAGGTCTCTTTTGTTTAGGTATATTTTTGTGAGAACCCCTGCATATGTAGGAGTGTGTTGTACAGATGTGGATGGCGTTAGAAGTGTGGTGTTCATAGTGTTTGTGCACACAACCTTCTCAGTGCCAGATGTACTGGCTTGTGACTGAGACAGCAAGGGTTCTAGGTTCTTAATGTAATTGCATCTCTCACATATTGTGTTCCTAGGTGGTAGTAGAAGAGGGCTGTCTGTGTACATAAGGCATTTGCTACATTGTCTCAGGATACCCTTATCAACCAGACTAGCAGGAGAAACCATAGAAAATTGTCTGCCCATCGTTATTTCAAAGTAATAACTACTAGTGCTTGCTGAGAGCCAAAACAGGGAATCATATAGTAGCATATAAAGGGTCTACTTCATAACACTGAAATTTCATGATGTTGAATTTCATAACATTCAGACCATAACATTGAAAATTCAAAGCACTGAAAACCCAAAACATTGAAAACTCAGAACATTCAAAGTGTGCTTCATAACACTGAAAACTACATTGCACAAGTAAATAAGATCCTGTCCACCTAACAAACACACTACATTTCTGCAGGGGGGCAAGCCCTCCTGCACCCAACATTTGGGGGGTCTGCCCCCCACACCCCCTTAAATTAAATATACCAACTCCAAGATCACACTACAGTGGGAACAAGTTAATTTCCATTTCCTAACCACAGTGTATGGTGATTGTGATACAGTGAGGTTAGGAAATGAACTTTGTTTCCACTGTAGTGTGATCTTGGAGTTGTTACAGTATATTTAATTTATGGGGGTACAGGGGGGCTTGCCCCCTGCAGAAACATAGTAGAAAGTGTGTTTGTTAGTTAGATGTTGTTACAGGTGGAGAGGATGTTATTTACATATGCACTGTAGTTTTCAATGTTATGAAGCACACTTTCAATGTTCTGAGTTTTCAACATTTTGGGTTTTAAGTTTTTGGGATTTAGATGTTTTGGTCAAATTGTTATGAAATTCAACGCTATGAAATTTCAATGTTATGAAGTAGACCCCTTGTAAATACTGAAGTCTTATATATCCTGTCTGTGAATTTAATAAATTACTTGTTTGGACTGAATGTGACTGAACTTTCTTTAATACTTGAATTGGTTCAGCACCTGAGACAGCAACATCCTATACACAGACCTGCGCATATACACCATTATTAAAAGGATGGCCACTTTCCTTTGTCAATGGGCTGGGCATAACTCTACAGGCCGACTTTATTGCTTCTTGCCACTTGGTGATCAACTCATAGGTAAGCACTAGGCTATCAGTCTACAGACTATTACAAGCCCAGCAAATAACCAAATCAAAACCTGTACCTTGCATTTGTGAGGTTAAGACCTTACTCACTATGTCAACCTTCATTATGCTGGTGGCTGCCATATGATACTTAAACTGCAGATTCTCTGACCAGCAAAGAAGAACTTATTATAATAGTTTCCCTGCTCCATTATTATACTGTTATATATACCAGTAGCTGGTATAGCAATTACAAAGTGCTCAGTACCCATCATGAATTTGACAGTCTGGAGAGTGTGCCTGTTTTAATTCCCTACGTACAGCTGAAGAAAAGGTGCACCACAGACTCCAGAAATATATATCACACTTTGCTCTCCTGCATACCTGTGATGTTTCACTTTGGCCTCCACTCTTGAAGGCTTACAAAATGGACACTAAAATGAAAGCATGCATGTCAGGGAGATATCTTTAAAAGGATTAAGGAGAATTGATTAGCAATGCATTTGTGGTGTTTTGAAGCTTGAAATAAGATGAGTTCTCCTCCATTGTTTACTAAATCAGAAAAAAATACAGACTGTTATTTAGTTAGACACAATGTATTATAAGCAGGAAGTGTACAGGTGAGAAGGCACTGAGGTTGTATAAGTTTCTGCAGGATAGACATTTATCCAGTTCTTTTTTCTAGATGTTAAAGCGTTACATTTCTGAAATGGCTCAGTTCATCCATCTCTGCCTATAAAAAACTAAAATAAATGGATGAATGATATCGTGCAATTTATCATATTTCTAAAGTTCATTTACACTCTTTGTTACTGTTCCTACAAAATGACTTACTTAATGAAATCCCATAGCTAAAGTCTCAGGATGTCAGACTCATTTAATTTACTTTAATTTTAAGACCTAGTAATAAATAACACTTATCTGATATCAGTACAGAAAAAAAATAATAAAAAGTATGTCTTGATGTAATCCGCAGTTTAACTCAGAACAATGAACAATTTACATTTTTATCATAAAACAATAAATACAATGAACAGAAGGGAAAGCCAGTAGTCTAGCAAACTTAGTAAGTGCTTATTTAGTCTGCTTTTATATGTTTTTGCATGACATGTTTAGTAGGCTGAATCCTGTGATTTAACACAGTAAGCCACATATATAAAGTTCTATCATTTATCCACAACTATTAAAAAATCAAAGGAAAATATTCTACCCACAAAACATAAGGAATACTCAGATAAAGTACATGACCAGGATTTTTAAGTTCTCAAAACATTATGCATACATTTTTGTTTATTAAGATGGACATTTTACCAAGCTCTGCATTAGTCTTTGTTAATTTTGTTAATTACTGTTTGAAAATATAATTATAAATTACAAAAACAAACCCAACTGCAGCAACCAAACGAAACTGTAAAACTGTGAAATTCCCCAAAAGCAGGCAGAAGACAGCTCGATATGCAGCTAAATCCAAAAACTTGATGAACCAGCAAGTCATTGTACCAAAAAACTTTATTGCAGAGAAAGAAAGTTAGCGCTTTCACGGTAATACCATACCGCTTCTTCAGACAAACATGAATGGGGACAGAATAACTTATATACAGATTATATCATCTCAAACAGCTTAACAGCCAATAAAACAAACATTCATGCAGCCACAGTCTCATCTTAAAGGCATATGAAGTAGATAATATTTACTGGCATAAAATCTGATAAAAAATAAAAAATAATAATAAAAACATTAACACAAATAAATAGAACATGAAAAAATATTTATAAATATATAAACAAACAACAATAAACACCCTACAGCTGTTTATTCCTTAATACAGGCTTAATGGGGACATGACCATTCAACCCCATAGCTAGGTGTGCCCCCAACCTCAAGATCCACTCCAACTCAACCACCTCAGTATGAGTCACTATATCACCACCTCGCAGACCTGGGCTGATCACACATAATACCTGGAAGACAAAGTGGTGTTCAGGGCCAGTAGACAAAACAAGTTTTGCTAAGGCACTAAAATCATATTGCTTCTTCATGCAATACACATGGTCCCTGATTCTTTCTTTTAAGCTCCTGTTCATCTTACCAACATATAACAGCACTGACAATGTGCTAAATAAACCACATTCCTGGTGGAGCAACCAGCAGATGCCCTCAACTTCCACAAGTAGCCCATGATAGGGTGCCTAAAGAACCTAGACTCATCTATAAACTGACAAAAATTGCATTTATGACATTTAGATGTACCAATCAAAACTTGGGATCCAGACATAACATGTCTAGGAAAACATAACTGTTGCCTTAAATTACTGTGGTTCTTATATACAAATCTAGGGCCATCTGCTAATATATCAGAACATTTGCTGTCAGTCTGTAAAATATGCCAGTTCCTGGTAACTATATCTTTCACCATATTTACACCATGGGAGCATTTCAAAACAATGGGAGGACAACAATACCTATGAGGTGATCTAATCGATTGCCTTTACAGAGCAGAAAAATATGGACATGCTCTACTATCATGCTCATTGGTTATTCTGGCACAAGCTTGATCAACTTCAACTTGGGTGTAACCCCTGATGGCAAACTCTTTCTTCAAATCTGACAAACTTCCTTCAAAGTCAGAAGTAGTACATGACAACCTCGAGACCCTGAAGGCTTGACCTTTCACAATGTTCCTAAATACATGTTGTGGATGCATACTCCACCTATGGAGATATGACTGTGTATAACAGTCCTTCCTATGCATCCTGGTCAGCATTTTGCCATTCTCCAGCCAGATGTTCACATCCAAGAAATCAACAGTGACTTGGGAACAAGTGAGGGTAAATTTCAAAAAATTACTACTATTATTTAAAGAATGAGAAAAACATGCCAAGCTCTTGCTTGTTGCCTTTCCAACCAATAAACACGTCATTGACACAACATCTATATATGGTAATGTGACCTCTATGTTGTCCCAATACATGATGGAATTCCCATTCTAACATCACCAAATTGGTGTAAGAATTGGCGCAGCTGGTCCCCATAGCCACGCCAGATTGTTGCCATTAACATTTATCCTGAAACATAAAGATATTGTGTTCAAGGACCAGCTCTAGAAGCATGCACAGGAAGTCAATATGCTTCATGTTAAATTTATTGCTACTAGCCAAAACTGCCCTGACCATACTAATGCCTTCCTGGTTAGGAATGCACGTAAATAGGGATACAACATCTATCGTCACTAAAAATTGAATATCTGAAACATCCCCCTCACTGGTCACATTACATAAATCTCTCAAAATGTTTTCAGTATCTTTCAATACAACTTCACTCATATCAAGAGCTATTCGAAGTTGTTTGTCCAAATAAATGGACATAGCCTGAGTCAACCAACCACTCCCAGCTACAATCGGTTTAAACTGTGGGAGTGTAGGGTGTTTGTGGATCTTGGGTAAGCCATGAATCCAAGGAATAACAGGAAATTCAGTAATAAAGTAATCAAATAGTTCCTTGGTAAGTAGACCTAGATTAAAGCATTCAAGTAAACAATTATCTATTCTGTTCTTCATCACACTCACAATATCAGCTTCCACATTAATATATGTATTAGTATCAGACCACATCTGATTCATCATATCATAATAATATCCAGAATCTAAAATCATTACACAGCCGCCTTTGTCAGCCGGGTGGATAGCTATATTTCCATTCTTAATCAAATCATTCAAGGCTTGTTGTTCAAATCTAGTCAGATTATTACAACTTGCCATCTGTATTCTATTAATGACTTGATATATTTCTTTCTCACAAACAGTGAGGAAGACATTAAGTGCTGGTGTAAAAGCTGGTGTAAAAACACTGGGTTTCCTAAAAACCTTAAATTCAGTATCCTTCCTCTCAGAAATATTAGGTCCATCATCAAAAAACATACATAAAGACAAATTACGTGCAAACAACCATAAATTAATCATACAGTCAACAAGATCCACTTTAGCTGCGGGTATAAATGATAACCCTTTTGACAATACTGACAATCCATGCTGTGTTAAAACATGTCTGGAAATATTCCAAACTAAGTTGTGGCTCCCATCCCCCACATCTTTTTCAAGGAATGGTTCTGTTGGACAGAAGGGGGTTCTTTGCATTTCTGTCCTTTCTGTGTTTCGTTGTTGAAAGTGTATTTCCTCCCCGAACAAATAGGGAGGGAAAGGATCGGAAAATCGAGCTGAGACTGTGGGGGCAATATCTTCCTTCTAACCACTGAACCCAAGTCATTGTGGGTAGCTGGTTCAGTACTTTTGGTAATACCAGGACAGTCCATCATTGGTGTGGAATACACCGAACTCTGAGGCTCCGGTGAAGTCACTTCAGTGCATAAATTCCCACCCATGTTCATGGTATCCGGGGGCTCAACAATAGCCCCCTGCACATCATCTTCTCACTTCTGCAAATGGTAACATAACTCTATCCTTTGGTGTAGCTTTGCTGAAGTATGATTACATCTATAAAATAATATTATGTGATGTTTCAGCTAATAAACTGCTATTTTATTGTTTGCTTTATTAAATGTTCAAAATGTTTTATGGCTAACAAGAAAAAATATTATACAGATATTGAAAAAAGTTGTTTCAAGGATCAGTTTTTCTAAGGTCCCTGTCTTTTTCTGGACTCAATAAGCCAACATGGCTATAGTCTCTAAACAAACATACCCAATATAATTACTATGAATTAGAGAAGCCTGTCTGCCGTAATCTTTTTTTTTTTTTCCTTTTGTATGCTTAGAGCAGTATAGTGCAATATTTTTTCAGAATCAATGCACTGCTTTTTCAGTCACTGAAGTATTAATATTATGCTGTTTTGAAACACAGTCTCAGTGGAGCTTGAAAATCATCACCTAATTTCCATATTTCCCCACTGCGGCTTATTTGATGTTTCTTGCAAAAAAATAAATGTTTACACATGTGTCTATTCCTCTTTCAAGAGGAGCTTTAGAAGTCACTAGATATCACATCTAACGGAAGGAGGGGGAAAACCGCTATCATAAATAGCTAGAGATCTGAAAATATCAGAAATACTCCATGAAAGCAAATAAGTAATAGCGCACTTGTCAGTTGGCTTCAGACTGATGAATGTCAAAAGCTGTCATAAAATGAGTAAAATTGAAAAGAAGAGAGTAACTGTGCAAACTGTGTCATACAGCATAACCCATCTACTTATTTTACAGCATGATTAAATAATGTAAACTAAGGATACTGAAGCATACTCCTTACTTAAAAAAATGCCTTTGGAAAAATCTCATCTAAGCTGGGAATAGCATGCACTTTCTGAAATGTAGAAAAACTTTATTTCATGTGAACTTAACATGTTGCCTGTGCAAACGAGCATGTTATACTCCATTTTTTTCTTCCTGTCATTTTGCCTGAGGAGTAGTCAGTTAAGTACCATGTTGCTAGAGTGACAAATCCGTGACTATTACCCAGACAACTTAATCTTTTTTAGAGGTTGAGTCAGAAAAGCTGGATGAGGGAGGGGGAAAGTGAGAAGCTTACAGCAGCTTTTCCATTTATTTGACTGGGGAGGTGATGTCATTAAGCTGACTGATTCACTGTGAGTGGTGGCTTGCATAACACCAAAGGCCTTAGGAACAGAGTATCTGGGCTTAGTGCTCACAAGCTACTGATGGTAGTCCTCCAAAGCATGTATGTCAGAGCATGTACATAAAGGGGAAGGGTACAGGATGATCCCATGATGCCACAGGTGCTCACCTCACCAACCATGGGGTACATTTTAGGTCATTACAAATATGCCCTTATTGCCAGCATGCTTGCAAGGGCAAAAATCATTTACATGAATCCCTGTATGAAGGCTCCCCCAGCCAGCTCTTACCCTTACCAGAAAAATAATACCTATGACAGGGGAATGGATGGGCTAGACTTGTGGGGGGGATGCTTGATGGTCAGCACACATGGTGAGAAAAAGGCAAGAAAATCCTGCATGAAAGGGGTGGGAACCACCTACACTGATCTCTCTGTGATGAGAAACAATGAAGTGTGGACAAAGATCTATGTCCAGCCCATGGGTAAAATTTAACACCTATCTGTTTAGCTATATATAATAAGGCTTTACACTTTTCAGTTAGTGTGATAACAATACAGAACAAGTTAGCAAGATACTTTATTAATGTATGCCATTATCATGCTAAAAGAAAGTTGTGTTGTATGTTAGACATACATGGTAAAGGAAAAATTATAGCAGAGAATATTTTTCAAACCTAAAAAATGTTCAGTCACTGAGATACTAATTATATCTAAAGGGTACTAAGGTAAGAGACATCTCACCCATTCCGTGATGCATCTGAAACGTTTCCACTTGACATTGTATAGTGGGTTGGGTGGTATTAAGAGGCACCATCCACAGTTTATTGATATTTTTTGTGTGTGTCTGATCAATGCACAGTGAAAGCAGCAGTGTCGTGCACCATAGCCTATTAATGTGTTAGGAGGAGATGGGAAATAGATTTTACCAAGTGAAACTGTGCCACTTTTTATTATAGGGGGATGAGATACAGCATTTTAATGACTTACAAAAGCAACATTTATAGCAGTTCTGAATACAAAAAAAAAAAGACAGGACAGGGACTGTCAGCAAGGAAGAAAATGGTGACAAATTTGACTTTGGGGATAGTAGACACGTGTAACTGTGTGTAAATATGCATGAAAAGAACTTTTGTAGTTGTATTTATTTATGCTGTAAGACTTCTCTATAGTTTTATTAATTTAATATTTTCTGACAGAGAAATTCCAGGGAAAACAATGTGATATGTTTGTATAGGTTTTCCAGCTAGTACAAAAATGTTATAAACCTTTTGGAATTTTATCTCACACTCACATGTTTTAGAAAGTAGGTCATCCATTTCCTAACATTATTTCTCATTAAATTTCTTAAAATGGGTATTAGTTGCAACACCCTATTTTTTAAATAATAACATATTCCCATATTTTGACTTTCACATTTATATTTGTACAAATCTAATAATGTCAGTATGCAGTATGCACCCGCAAACACATTCTGAGACCACGGTGGTGCAGCAGTTAGCATTCTCACCGTACAGCAAGAGGTGCTCCTGTTCGATTCTCGGCTGGAGCACCTTCTGTGTGGAGTCTGCATGTCCTCCCCATGGTTGTATGACATTTAAAGACATGCAGGTAGGTGTGTGCATGAATGGGTGTGCCTTCTTTGAAGGTTGGGCGCCAGGCTGGCAACTCGGCACCGTAAAATCCACTGCCAATCATTAGCAGTCCAGAGTTCTGCTGTGGCGACCCCTAACCAGGAAAAGCCAAAAGAATTTTTATTCATATTGTATTTTGATTTAAATATACATTTTTTACATTTGTTAAATTAATGATGGATTGGTATTTAATGGATCCTGGAACAAAATTGGTTGGGGTGACAGCATGTGTTTTGTGTAAATTCTCAATTTAAGTGCAGTGCTTTTCGTTTATTTTATTGCATTGATAAAGCTGAGAAGTAAAACCAAAGTCTGTTGTGTTTTATGGACCTTTGATAATAAATATCATATATATATATTTTTTTTCAAATTTATGTTTTGGTGATATTGGATTCCTGCTTTTTCTTAAATATCTTTCTATCTATCTATAGCTATAGTCTGGCAGTGTGGGGCAGAACCCCTATATCGGGAGATACAAAAAGCATTTATGTAATGTCTTAGTATACCTACTCCCATCTTGCTTTCTTAACTGTGTATGTACAATAACATTCTGAGAGATTTGAAGCACAGTTTTACACAGAACACAATTCTCAAAAAATAGCTAAGGGGGTAGGTATGGTAAAACGTTGTCACTGGTTTCTGTTAGGAATGTTTTTGTTCCTATTTGTAACTCTCCCCAGCCATTGGGGTTTATCATATTCTTATGTTCATGTCTAATGATGACTATGGACCTGCAGCATGTTCATAATATCTGCTTCATGGTAAATATACTTATATTTTATGTCACTATGTCATTCTCACTTTTTTAAACTTGTGTTTCTGAGTGGTTTTCTCTTATAATCTTAATGAAATGGAAGGAGCTGCAATATTAGGTATGCAAATTCTATGATAATTACCCACCTGGATTTTTGGCAGGATTTACCTAATTTTTAAGAACTGTTGTCCAGATGTTTGATTCCTGTGGATTGATGGGTATGGCTCTGGCTCCTTCCTTAGCAATGAGGTGACGTTCCACACCATTTTCTGAGATCATGACCTTACTGCATTGGAGGGGCTTACCTGTCCCTGTGATCCTTATGTCTTTGTTGCTCGAGGCTTTAAGATCACCCTTGGCAAACCGGTACAGTAAAAGAGGAGGGTTTAGGCACAAAATTAAGCAAAAAAAATCTCTCATGATGGTTCTTTCAAAGAATAACTGAGCCTTAACTAGAACAGCTATACCAAGAATCACCCCTAGAGCATGGCCTATGGGCAGGGATGTCAGTGATTACCTGATAGCTAAGTGAACCTTATAATCCAAGTTGTCTGAGCTCCAAGCATTTCTATGGAGCCACTATGTGGCCTTATGACCTGCAAGTCCAAAGGTAGGGTCGAGAGCTTTATCAGTCAAATAATAAGCAGGAACAGCATAGAGTTTACTTCATCTAAACAATTATTTAGTTTATATATCTCATTCATATTCAGACCATTTTCAGTCTTTCTAAAGGGTGAGTACAGCCTAAAATATTTTTTTCCATATTTCACAATATAGTTCCTGTCTACAAAATTAATCCTTCATTGCAAAATTTAAATAAAGTACAGCTTAGCTGTTTTGCCCTTTTATGTTACATTGCTGTGCTGTTCAGGCTTCTCAGTACACATCACGTTAGGTCTGCTTTACCTGACATAATATTTCTTTCAGGAATTTATCTCAGAAACTTGTACATTGGACAATAGCTGGAAAACAGGTACTTGATGAGTCAGATAACATCACTGCTACATAAATAGAGTTCTTTTTTTCTTAGAACACTAGTCAGACAGCTTAATTTCTCTGTGCCATCAGTTTCTCTTAAAGAAGTAGCTGAGAGAGGAATGACAGGAAACGTGACACTGTTGACTGACAGTAGTGGTCATTGAGGAGACCCTTCAACTAGCAAATATTTTGTATTGACAAAACAATATAACTAGTCACTATCTGTAGCTAAAAAGTAAGATGTTTGTTGTATTGTGTTAAGAAGTTTCTAAATAACATAAACCAGAAACAGTCAATGAAAAAATAGCATTCTTTCCAGAGTTTCTGAATACAGTCATTCTGAGGCATCCTAGTTAGACTGATGAATGCTTAGCTGGAAAATAGTCATATGAGTATGGTCATTAAGCTTTTAGCAGAAGAGCAATTTAAAAATAAACGTAACAACATTAATAATAAGCATTTATACAGCAACAAGGACACACTGTATAGAAGATCAAGACAAGATAAAAATACGTTTTTCCCCAATTTTTAACCATAGTTGTCTTTCTCATATGTAATCAATATAATCATCAAACTGCCTAAGGTATAAAATAAAGGTAACAATAATAAGAAGAAGAATTTATAAATCAATAAGGAAATAATGTACAGAAGATTGAGATAAGATAAAAATGTTTTTGTCAGTTTTTAACCATAGTTGTCTTTTCACATATGTTATCAATTAAATCATCTAACTGCTTAAAGCATAACACTGAATACTTGATGTAGCAACACTGTATTGTGAAGTAAGCACAAATTAGTTTTACTGTTGAAGATGCTATACGGGTAGGTTTGGGAATGCCTCTATATTAAAAAAAGACAGAAAATGCAGATTCACCTGGAGCATTTAATACCAGCATTGTAGCATATATTTATACTTGCAGGAGGTTCTACAGGTTTATTAAGAAGAGCAGAGAGAAATGCAACTAAATAAATTCCCCCACACAGATGGACTGCATTTTTCATTAAAGATAAACATAATGGCAAGGGGGCATAATAATAAGTTATTTACTTCAAACTTATGAAAACAAGTGTATTGCTCTGTAATATAGAGGCTAGACTATGATCCAGGTGACCAAAGTTTGATTAACAGCCCTAACAATGAAGGAGCCAGGCAGGGAGGGGGATGAGTGAAGGGGAGTAGCCCACTCTTTTCTGCAGGATGGGGGCTGCTCTGTAGGAGACCGAAGAAACTTCCACCCATGATTAAGGAGGAGAGGTCTGGCTGCCTGAAGAGTAACTCTATCTTACAGAAGTGAAGTGATGTCCTTCACTGCAACCCATTGCATGCCCCCTCCTGAGGACTTCACAGGGGATTTATGAAGGTATAGTGCAATAAAAAGAGATTCAAACCACCCACAATGGTTGCCTGAATGATAGCCTCCCCCACTTTATCCTCATGCTGGTTAGGGTGAACAAAGGAGATGATTAGCTGGGAAGGGGCTGATGATTCACAGACAATCAGGCAAAGAAAAAAATAAGATGGGTGGAAAAGGTTTCATCGGCAAATGACAGACAGACAGAATAGATGACCAGATGAAGTAAATGATACTAAACAGACTATGAAATTCCATACATGTTAAGCTAAGGTCATTGATAAACCACAAGTATAAACTGGTGTATATTGGGAGTATCATGCAGAATAAGGAATGCAATATCTTAACATATTATACTGGTTAAGCTCTGATGCCTTATCAGCTTAGTAAGGTTTGTGGCACTGCCAAGCATAGAGAAATGATTTTAATAGAGGCTTTTCTACTGAATTCTTAAAATAAAGCAGCTAAAACATGTAATGAAAACTGATTTTGGCCTCCAGCACAATTCAGTCCTTCAGGGGCACAGAATGTGGTAGAAACACAATACTGAAATGAACTGACAAAATAATAAGGAGTTCAAGTGCAAAACAACTATAAAGAACTTTAATCCATTAAGCATCGGTCTCAAACCCCCAGTCCATGATCTAGATGTGGCCCAGACAGTTCCAGCTTGGCCCATGAGGCTTTGCCTGAATCTGTCCAGCTCCTCCAATTGTGTTAAAATAAAGTCTGGTCAGTTGGGATCCAAACCACATTAACAAAGGCTTGTTTTTGTGGATACAATTGCCTGTAACATCTCTTCTCTGCCATTGGCTTGAATATGTAGCCAAAAAAAGAGAGACTTCATAAAAAAACAAAATAGACCAATAGCAGAAGCTCTTAGATTCTAAGCACTTCTGCTCCTAGTCTCTGTTGAGCTGTGGGAAGTAGCAGCAAGAGAGTGCCTGTCCAGCAGTGCTATCTGTGACTGCTGCATTTTTCAGATACCAACTGACTGGCACCTCTCTGAAAGAAGTGTGAATTATTTAATATATGAAGCATGAAGCTTTCTGTTACATATACTAAGTGATTTGCACATTTCTGCATGTTGTTTGATTCACTTTGTTTTAAGTGTGTGTGTGTGTGTGTGTGTGTGTGTGTGTGTGTGTGTGTGTGTGTGTGTGTGTGTGTGTGTGTGTGTGTGTGTGTGTGTGTGTGTGTGTGTGTGTGTGTGAATATGTATATCTAAATCTGACTGCCATTGTGGGTGTGTGTTTGTTTGAATACATGAATATAACTGCTACGTGTGTGAAAATCTATTAGTATATGAATCACAAAAAAGTGTATTTCATATACCAAGAGATATCCATGTCTCTATAAATAGTTTGAATAACTTGTGTTTGTACATGCATGTGCATGTGTGTGTGTGTGTGTGTGTGTGTGTGTGTGTGTGTGTGTGTGTGTGTGTGTGTGTGTGTGTGTGTGTGTGTGTGTGTGTGTGTGTGTGTGTGTGTATGTGTGTGTGTATGGAGCCTGTACACTTTTTCCACAGTTTTATTCTTTGCTAAATGAACCTCATTGGAATTTATTTGCCATCTGCCTGGCCCTCATTTCAATAGATTTACCCTCATCTGGTCCTTGAGTGATTTGAACTTGAGACCATGATGATAAGCACTTTCATCTAATAAATATCCATAAAGACTTCATAGCAAATCTACAATTTATTTCATAAATTTAAACATTTGCAACGTAGGCATGTTGATAGCATTCACAACCAATCAGATAAATGAATACAATGAAATTTCTATCAGTGTATAAAAAGTTGTTGTTCTTTTCAACTTTTCCCAGTTAGGGGTTGCCACAGTGGAACTCCGGTCCGCTAATGATTGGCAGTAGATTTTTTTATGGTGCCGAGTTGCCAGCCCGACACCCAAACTTCAGCGAAGGCACGCCCATTCACGCATGTCTTTCGCAGGCCACTTGACCACGGGGAGAAATTAAAACATGAACTGCAATGGCAATTAGCACTGGATAACCAGTACATCCTGCGTCAATAAGTCAATTTCAATAAGATCTGTTTTAAGTATGAAAACAGAATAAAGAAATTAATTTGTAAGTATTTTACTGTAGAGTTTTTTATAGTTATTTGTGAGATGAAAATAATCAACAATTTAAAATTATTCATCACCTATTTTGTACTTGTGCTCCTTATTAGTCATCTCTTTTGTTTATTTTCTAATGGAAAGTGTCTGATCAGTATTTTTCATATTTTTGTTTGTATTAGAAACAGCCATAAATCACAAAGAGTGCAAGAGGCACATGCAGAAAGATCACAAGGAAGAGAGACAGGCATAGAAAACTTGAAAGCCCTCAGTAATGCATATATTTTGCCATGTTTGATGCAGGATTAAGTTTATCCCAAGCATAGTGTGCTGGTTTGGAATGCAGTCCTACAGGCATGATAACCAAACCTTGGAGCTTTCTACTCATAAAGTAATGCACAGCTCCATAGTTTAGATGTGCCGTTGCCTTGTCCGCATTTAGTCTTAGTCTGTCCTACTGTATAACCAGTTCCATCTCCTAACGTTCCTTCTCTGTTAGTAACTTCTGCTTAAACTAACCTCCTAAACCCTCAGCTCTTCTACTATAGCCCTACTATAGCTCCCTCCTTTCTCTCCCCCCTCCCATTCTCCACACTATTTATCTTTTTCCCTCCCACTTCCTATCCATGTCTGTACATTGTCCTTCTTTTGAACAGCAATTATCTTTTTGTTTTTACTCTTTTACATAGTAAATTTAGACCACTGCTCTCAGTATAACCCTTAATGTTTATAAATTTTTATTTTGTTTTTCTCTTTATAATAAATTTTGTATTTGCATTGTTATTTTTAATAGTTTTTGTCCTGTATGTTTATCTTTGCTTATGCTTTCTGGGGCTCTTTCCCCTTGGGTCTCCATTGAAAATGGGTTGTTTATTATCAATGCAATTGCAAATAGTTAAAAACCTTTTCTTTTTTACAATTACTTTGTATTTTGATTGTAATTTAATATTTGTATATTGTCACTTTATCTTTTCTTAAGTTTGCTGGGGCTTTTCCCCTCGGATCTCCACTGATAATGGGTTTGTTTGCGAACTCAGTTGGACTAACCTGGATAGCAAATGTGAAATAAATAAAATAAAAAAATAAATGTAATGATGAGGCACAGCTTACTGCAGTTGCAGAAAATAAGTCCTTTCCCTTTCTTAAAACTCTTCCCATGAAACATATGTATGAAACAAAATTCTCCTCTTTTTGTTTAGAATTAAGCTGTATAATGTTCCTTGTTTACATCCATACAAATGTCAGATCATGGGTTACTACATAAGTAACATAAACTGTACATACAGTTTTATCTGCAGCATACATTGAATATGGTCTTTAAAATTGAGGACAAACACATTTAGATCCAATTTCATCATGTTTGTCCCAGGCGGATCCAATTAAAAATGGTGCTTCCTGGAGTTTTTTGTATATGTCTGAGTAAGCATTATGGGAGGACTTCAGCCATCCACATCTCCAGATTAATATAAACCTCTTCTTTGGGTCACACTATTTCAGAAGAAGGTGGAAAAATTGATGAAAAAGAAGTTTATATGAGTTTGTCCTCAGTATTAAGGACTGTACTGCATACTATTGGCAAAATAAGAACATGGGTGAAGTGTTTGGCTATCTTTGGTGCATATCTTCCTGAATCAGGCACACATAACAAAAATGTTGCAGGATCATTTACTTCCTTCTCCATTATTGAAAAATAAACAAGGCCTGTGCAAACCTCTGCCTTTAGTAATGAAACTTGGTACCACATTTGTATTTTTAAAAATACATAATTTATTGTATACTTTAAAACAAGGTCTAAAATTAAGATGTGTTATCTTATGTCCCGCTTTCATTAAAGCTTATACATAACACCTTGCCTGCATCAGGCATGGCTCTGCAGTCATCTTTGATGTATTGGTCTATTAAAATTCAGTATGAATAAGGAACACAGCCGAATGCATGAAATCTGTTCTGACAAGGCTTTAAGATGATTTGCAGCTAGTGCCAACCCTTGTGACTGACCTGCTTTACCCTTTTCTCCTATATTCCAAAACATAAGCATGATTTTTGTGATGCACTAAGGCAGCACTTACATGATGCAAGGGCAATTATGCAGCACATTTTTTTTTCATTCCATAAGGTTAATGGGCTTTTAGAGTTTCTCATCCCTGTAGGACATGTGATTTATTGGCTTGAAGTATTTCAGCACACTCTTCTGAACATCCATATGGTACAGCTTCTTTGCTTATGCCATGAAAAATAGAATACATTAAGTTGCTGTTGCTTCATCTGCGATCATCCCCTGAGATATATATTTCATTTACAGGCACCACTTAGATAGTTTCAGGGTGCTTTTCTTCTCATTGCAAACAATATTGCAAACAAATTTATATTCAGTGGCCTGTGCGTGTTGGCTTATTCATTTTTATACAAACATCTGTGTACTTAGATTCCAATGTGAAATAACAATCAGATTTAAGAAATCAGCATGAACAGACTATGTCACGTTAACTTTTTTTGCCTTTTTAATGATAAGGTTTTTGGTCACACAAAACTGATCCTGGTCTTATTTCATGTAAGTAACAGAAACTTTCTTGCCTGTGTTAGTGTAGGTTTATTACCTGCATCAACCTGTAAAGCTTATTTTTATAAACAATCGGTAAATCTAAAGGTTTTAATGGCTGGCAGTTAGCACAGAGGAATAAGGGACTGAGATGTTAAAAGAGTTGCTTCTTTTAGTCCAGGATTTGAGTCTTTCTTTGTCCATTTGTCTACTGTGTGACTCTGAACAAGTCACATAACTAGACCACACAACCAATTAGTCTCTGAAAAGGGACACATGTCCAGTGGGAAAGCTTTCAGATGGCTTGTGATTACCAAACTGCAGATGTCATCCCTGATGGAAATTTGTTGCTCAAAACAAAAACATGACTTGGCAAAGAAAGAAAACAAGGTCTGTATGAAAAAGTAAGAAATATTGAAAAATACAGACACAAGGAGTGATTGGGTTAATATAAATTCTTTAACGTTCGGTAGATACACTACACATCTCTAGTATCGCTAATTGCATTTGTAAGCCAAAGAAAACTAATGCAGACAACTATACATGTGTTATTTTTCTTTAACATATAATTTAGAAAGCAGTATTTTGCCTTTTGATTGATGTAGGGATATGCATTTAAGTAAATGAAGGAAGTAAAAGAATGCTTAAAACGTAAAATCCAGCAAGATTAATGCTAATACATCTTTCAACTACTCATGCCTGCGTTGGCATTCTAATTGAATATATCATAGTTGTACAAAAGACAATTATGGTAAGATTAAAGCAAATGATAAATCGATATCTTTTCAGCGTTTTAACATAAGTAATTAATTAGTTGTGTATTGAGAAAAGAGTAATATGCCGGAATGATCTGCTTATCATTGCAGGTCAAGACTAAATTAATGAGAAATTACCAGTATACATGTTAGGAATAGGAAACAGGCTTCATTGCTTTAAGTAAAATAGTTAGCTGATCTGAAGGAAACAACTGAAGTATGTGTATGCAGCTGTATACCTGGTGCACTGTTTGTTATACGTACATCAAAAGTGTGTAATAGCAGATGATGTGTGCATGGTCTATTCACATTTACTTAAATTAGGTGCTTTCAGCCTGTTAGTACAAAGATTTGTATTCTGAATTTAAAGTGTCCTCTTGAGATACAATTAATGAGGTGAAAAGTGAAAAAAAATCACTCAGCTGTATAATAGCAAATGCAACTTACATCAAAGGGAGCCTAAATAAAATAAAAAAAATTCACCAGAAATGTATCCCAGTACTTAGACTGACCCTGGGGTTCATTAACATCTACACTAAGTGAGCACTATGTGTACACCATTCTGAATGAACAGACAACACTGGCATAACTCGCACTTTCTTCATCCTAATTTTAGTTTTCCTACTGATTTTCTTTCAGCCTTAAATATCAAGGGGGATTCATAAAGGTTACCACAAAGACTAGACTACATGTATACATAGTGTAATCATTTTTCAGTGACTAGAACACACAAAAAATGTGGTAGAGTTGTTTTTGAATACAGATCATGTACACTTAATGTAGGAGTTAATCAATCTGGCCCTGAGTGATAAAGCCCTGAGCAAATCTATCAGTCTCAGGTCTCAAATCACAAATGCTTCAGGCACAAAAGACAAAATAAAACATTACATCCACAAAGTGAGTTACCCCTCCATTGAAGAGAAAATGATCAGCACTGTACTGCTTTGTTAGCTTAGAGTTGTTGTATCAAAACAGAGAGGCCACACAACTGTAGATAGACACCTCAGTGCAACTGCAGACACATGGGCAAACAAACGGTCACAGCATGCTAATTCCTGGAAAAGCTTTAAATATAGGAAAACTGGGCACAGAAGTATCAAAGCTCCACACATTTGACCCCACCTGCTTTACTCTTTGAGAAATCTATCCATTCTGAGTAGACATGTGAGGCTTCTGGCATATTCTGCCTTTATGCATATACTTTTAACAATATGTATATATGCGTCATTTACGTATTCCTAGACGTGTTCCAGGGTGAGGAAAAAAAGAATGATTTTTTCCATATCATACAGAAATGGATATTTGGAGAATCCTGCACTGAGTATCTCATTTGTGTTTGTAGTCTGAGCTACAGGAACAGATCGCCAAAACAAAGTCTTGAACTATACGGATTAATGTATGTCTGAGTCAGTCAAACATCTGGAGTAAAAAAAATAATCCTCAGTTTCAAACTAATATCTTGGTTTACGCTAAGCAGTTTATTAAACTCATTGCAGTCCCATGGGTTACATGCTACTTTGCCAAAGTAAGAGTCAGAGATTCTTATTTCATTGAAAATTACTTGCCGAAAGCAGTCTATCACTATATACAGAATAGAAAGTGCTCTGTTTGGACATGTACCCCTTGTACCTCTCCTTAACAAAAGTAATTTCAAGGTTGATGCATCTGAAGAAAAGGGACATTTCCTCCCAATGCAGTGGTCTTAGAGTAGTAGTTCTGTCACCACTTTCTGATGCATTCACATATACCCACACACACAGGTATGCACCCAGACTGACACATAAGTACCAGCACACTCATATACACACACACATACACAGATATACACACATATGTACACCCACCCGCTCATGCATGCATGCATGTCCACACACACACACACACACACACACACACACACACACACACACACACACACACACACACACACACACACACACATAAAGGTTCAGGCTGATAGGTAGCAAGATGCTTACATTTAGTTGCAGACACATGTCTGAAGTGAAATTCAGCTGAAGAGACATATGGCTGTTGCAAATTCAGTGAGGGCAAATAGAAGCATGCAATGCCATGCCCACAACTTTAGTAATCAAGTACACAGAGCCAAATAATGTTCATTGCCCCAAGGCACCTAGAGAGACAGCAGGTAATGTGGTAGGTGTCAGAAGCAGGATGCTCAGTGGGCATGTCAGTTGCAGTGAAACTGCAGTATACAGAAGGCGGTACCTTTATTAATTGTGTGCATGGACTGTTACCCCAATTGCAGTGTTTAGGGATCATTGTCAGAAATATATAATGGAGTATGTGTAACTACAACAGCATGCAAGGTTTCCTCCATGCTGTAGCAAACTTGTACATGTTGTAGTTACATAAGCAGGTACTGTATGCTAAGTACAAAAAACATCACTTTCCTGTCCCCTTCCTCTTGGTTATTGGAGCTGTAAGTATAGTGCTGTGTACTTCTCTGTGCCCACAGTGAATTTACAGCACCCATATAAATCTGCAACTAAATTTCTCTTCAAGCATGTGCCCCCAACTAAATGTGCTTACAGGGAAATGTCTCTCTGCTAAACAACCTGTATATCACACACACACACACACACACACACACACACACACACACACACACACACACACACACACACTCAGTGAGGTAAAACTGGTTTTGAAGAATTATGCTAATCATATGTTTTCCACTAGTCAGGTAGAATGACCCACTTTTAAAAATTATGGATGGATATCCATTTTCAACCAGTGGTCGCTTGGACATTGCTGCTTATGGTCTTTTTAATTCTGTATCAAACACTTAGTTTTTGTTATTAGTTTTGCCTGTCATATTTGGTACTTCTTAAATAGTGTTATCTATTAAATTGTTTAGGCAGACATTAGAAAATACTTAGCTGGATAGTTATCATACTCTAATTAGCCATCCGTGTGTTAAAATATTTTATTTTATATTTTTTGCAAAGCTGAATCTTGTCTGCGTAATTCATTTCTCAACTTGTATTACTTATTATCTTAGTAAAGAATGCTCTTTATTTTCAAAAACTTGCAGCTGGATATTTATTTCATAATTGATTATTAATTGCTATGAGTACTTGAGTACTATTCTGTGTTGATACATTGTAGGCATACACCTATGAAAGAGAGAAAGAAAGACTGCTCAGCTAAAATTGCATTAGTTTTTATATTCTATTTGGCTTATTTTTTGGCAGTGATGTCATAACTGATTTTAATCTGTAGGCGGTAACTGCCATACAGCAGGAAGAGATTGTAACAATGGAAGGTGTTACTTGCCTCTGCTTGAAATTATTTTGCTTGTAAATACAAAGAGTATCTTGTAAATACAGCTGAGAACATGGCACTGGAATTCAGTGTTTTCAAATGGAGGTGAATGAATCCCTGAGAAGCCAGAGCCTACAATTCTGCTTTGTGAATGCTCACTTTGGAGCCTTGTGTAGATGTGACTAGTGTGGGCTATAGCCCAAGACACCAGTGCACATTTGCTACATGCTCATAAGTCAAAATGTCGATTATTTATTTGTACTCTTTTGTACACATATACATTTATTTTTGTTTCACTTGTTTGATGTTCTCCATATTTATTTGGGTGATGACATGGATCAGAAAACCATAGTCCCTTTCTTCCACAATACTAGATCCAGTGACATGGATTTAGAGCCTCTACCTGATGTCTAACTTGGGGGCTGGAATAATTTGTCCATTATTCCAGTCCTCAAGTAGAAAGCATTAGAGTATTGAAAAATATGTTAAAAATATGTTCTACATGTTTTACTTGTTTTTTTAATAGAGTCATACATATTTTTAAATGTATTTATTTGTGGGCAATATGTTCAATTCAAATGTTTTTATATGTGATATATTACATTTTTGTCTTGTGTATTTTTAACTTATTTTAACATTTTTATCTTGTATATTTTTAACTTATTTAATTTTTGCTTTTACCCTGTGTAATCTGCCTTGTCTTATTTTTTTGTTTTACTATGTATTTATCTTGTTGTCCCTTTAAGACTGGAATGGTCATTTATTATGATAATTTCTTACTACCAATAGGGTTGGTTTTAGTTTTATTTAAGGGGGATTGTCAGTGGATTTTGTTATTCTGGTGAAGTCTCTGGTGCTGAAGATGAAAGTGCTTAATCAATAAAACTTTATATGTGTATTTTTGGTCATCCTGGTGTTTATAGCCAGCCAGGCTGTTTTGGACATTCCACCTTACATTTGGCAACTTGAGACTGCCCACCCCCTCCAGAGAACTTCTGCCTCAGACATCTACCTGCATAGCAAGAAAGTGTCCCATGTGGGATTTCTGACTCAAGTCACTGTACATTGTATGTCTCTCTTACCAAGAAGCTGTTTTACTTTTATTTAACCGCTGAATTTGACAAAGGTAGGCTAGAGGCATGCACACTCTCTGGGTTGCTATTTCTAGACCCTCTACCCCACCCTTTTCACTATTACTGTATCATTACTATTTGGTTTGGAATGTCTTTTTTCTTCTAGTATGTAAATTCTAGTCTGCAGCACAAGAATTCTAGTACCCAGCTTACATTTTGTCACTGTAATATCTCCTACTCTCAAGCTAAAACAGTGGCTTACTTAGGTTCTCCTAATTTGTAACATTGGCACTGACCTATGGTTTTATATGGCAACTGACAGTTTTTCTTTCTGGTCTGATTCACATGTTTCCGTGGCCAATCCTTGCGATCATTTGTTGTTTTTTAACACTCAATACCTTCCTTAGCTTGGAGCTGGTCTTGCTTTAACCCTTCTCCTTATACAGGGTCAGACCTGAAGTTATTTAGTAACTGAGAAGCTGAGGGTGCCACTTTAAAAAAAATACAATGCATAAAACTTAGTTGCAGCTCCTGGCATCCTTAGAGTAGTGTGCTCACCACGTACTTGCTGTCCTCACAAAAGCTTTATTTTTAAAGTAATACATTGTCTGATTCTATCTACTGAGCTGTTATCTAAACTATACTTACTAAAAGTGTTTTTTAAAGTGTGACCTTGTGATTTAGTTCTGTTACAGGAACACAATTGCTATCCATGTTACGCTCACTGTACTCAAGCTGTGCATTCTAGGTGAAGTCTTCCAATTTCAGAAATTGTTCAGTTTGCTGCAATTTTGCTAGATACCAGTCTACACTGCTTACTAATATCTTATTGCTGTACCAGTAAACTGAAATAAGATAGTGTAGCTTCCAAACATTGTTTCATACTATTTTACCTTGTTTAATCTGCTATTTTAGCATTCAGGCATGTAATCTGTGTTTTGTTTTAAATTTCTCCGATGCAGATTGCCTAGCCATACTTTTGGTGTTATGTAATTGTTAGCACTCAATTATCTGTGAGATAATCTTATTATCTGTGTTCTATTTAGCACTGATACTTGGTAACTCTCTTTCTGTTCACTGATTGCTCTATTTTAGTGTTGAAAACTGGTTGTTTTCCTTCTGTTTCTCTCTTATTCTAGCTCCTTCCCCCTATGGTGTTTTTCTGAATACTGTTAGTTACCATTAACTTTCCCACTACTTTCCTTATTAGCAACTGTTTATTCTTTTATTTCTACAGCCACCATACACTTGGTAAATTGAGACTGTCCACCCCCTCCAGAGAACAGACACCTCGGATATCTACCCGCACAGCAAGAAAGTGTCCTAAGTGAGATTTCTGACTCAAGTCACTGTACATTCCACCCTACAGTCGACAACTTGAGGCTGTCCACCTCCTCCAGAGAATGGCCACCTTAGATACCTACCTGCATAACAAGAAAGTGTCTCCAGTGGGATTTCTGACTCAAGTCACTGTACATTGTACATCTTTCTCACCAAGAAGCTGCTTTACTTTTATTTAACTGCTGAATTTGACAAAGGTAGGCTAGTGGCCTGCACACTCTCTAAGTTGCTATTTCTAGACCCCCCCACCGTTCTCACTATTAATATATCATTACTATTTGATTTGGAATGTCTTTTTTCTTCTATTATGTAAATTCTAGCATGCAGCACAGGAAATCTAGAGCCCACCTTACATTTTGTCACTGTAATATCTCCTACTCTCAAGCTAAAAGAGCAGCTTACTTAGGTTCTCCTAATTTGTAGCACTGGCACTGACTTGTGATTTCATACAGCAACTGGTAGTTTTTCTTTCTGGTCTGATTCTCGTGTTTCAGCCCACTCCATTTTCAGTCACTGTGCTCAGGATCACTCCGCTCCCCTGTTCTACCCCTATTCCCACCCACATCCACTTACTCTAAATTTATACTTTAACCCTATTGTGCCCCTACCCTTCCCCTCCTTCCCTTCATTTCAACTTCATCCAATCACAGGCTAACTTCCTCTCACCTTACCAAACCCCCTCCAACTTAAGCTGTTCTCCACCCCTCTCCACCCTACACCAAACCAACATCACACACCACTTTCCAAAGTACAGACACTGTCATTTCATTCCCAAGCTTCTCAGCAGCAATACACTTCTCATTTGCCAAAACTGCTTCCTCATTACTGTGTCCCTAACTAAAATTGCATCCACTCACCAGTTCTCTACTTCCTAATTCTCTCCCACCCACACATAGTTCAACATACTGCTACTCTTCTGATTCTCTCTAATATTTCCTCCTCTCAAACATAGCTACCCACCCTTAACATGCTACTCATCTCTGTTCTCACTTCTCTTCTTCTACCACCCACTTCTCTTCATATCACACTAAATTATCTCCCATTAACCCTTCTCCAACTTCAGTTTACTGCACTAGAGATTTACAAACTCACCACACATTCGTTATATCAACCTGTCTATTCAATGCATGTAACCTACTCTTACCCAAGATCAAATCAATCCTCCACTCCCTATACCCCCTAAAAACCAAACCCAAATATCATAACTGCTACTTTAAGATTCCTACTCTTATATACACCACTAATAGCTTATGTCTATCAGGAGACATACACCCCAACCTAGACTCCCTCTCCTTTCCCTCTTCTAACACTCTAGCTTCACAACTACATTCCCCTCACTCCAATTCCTCCACCAAGCACTTAACCCTTTTCTCACTACATATACACAGCATTCTTAACAAAATTACTGAATTTCATTCATGGATGGCCTACTACTTTCCTGACATTGTAATTCTCTCATAAACTTGGCTCAAACACCACATCTCTAATAATGAAATTCTTTTCCATGGATACAACATCTTCAGTTTAGACAGGATCCATAAAAAGGTGGAGATGTAGTAACAATTTACTCTGACCAACTTAACATATCCCCTTTGTCCATTACTCTCCCCAACTTTCACCCTGCTGAACTATTATTAGTTCAACTCACCATAGGCAAAATCCAATGTCACCTCTTTGCCAGCTATAGGTCCCTCTCTATGATCCAGAAAAAAACATACCATGTATTTAAACTTATTAGAAACACTAACCATCCAACCCAATACCATATTCATGGGTGACTTTAATTATCCCACTAGTAAATGAGAATCCTATATGGCACCAAATGTATAGGCAAAGAGATTCCTGGATTTTGTAAACACTAACTTTCTGAACCAGATAGTCAATACCCCAACCAAGGTGTGCAGCCATATTGGATCTGGTCCTCATTAATATGGGAGAGTGCTGCACACCCCCTACTGTGATGTCTTCCCAGGTAAGGTCAGACCACAAAATGGTCTCCTTTGAAGTAAAACTAAAGCCTGGACCCCCAGCTAAACCTGGAATTTTCAGGAACTATTCTAAGGCTAACCTCTTGCTATTAAGTGATAACCTGGCAAAATGTCAAGTACCCATAAATCCTGAAAACACTGCTGCCTATGCAGAACTGTTCACAGAAACCCCGTACAAGCATGTTAATTGCTGCACAGAGGCAGCTGTACCCACCAGGAAGAATTACAGAACTAACTCAAAAAACAAGCCACCCTGATGGAATCACAAAATCAATACACTGTATAAAAGAAGGAATAAAATCATGGCAAAAATTACGGGATGCAGCACCCAGCAGGATAAAAGCACTCTCATCAAACTAAACAAACATTTCAGAGGACAAATGAAGTCTACCAAAGCCAAATTTGAGGTGAATTTGGCCTCCCAGGCCAAGGACAACTACAAGGCATCCTTTAGCAATGTCCGCAACATCAAAGAAAATACAAAATTGTGTGCACAGCTCATTGTAAATAGAGACATGTATACTGAGCCAGAAGATATAGCAAACCTACTGGCCAATAAATTCAGCTCCAACTTTATCCCTTTCTTCCCTTCAACCTTCCCTCAGGAAATACCATCAAATATAACTCTCCATGCAATCACTAGGGAACAGGTCCTTAATGCTCTCTCTAAGGCCAAGAACACTTCATCAATGGGCCCAGACAATATCCCAGGATGCCTTCTAAATAGCATGAAACATGACCTATCGGGGCCTCTGGAATTGATATTTAAGTATATTCTTCAAACAGGCTTCATGCCGCATGAATGGAGAACAGCAATGGTCATCCATCTGCACAAAGGTGGACCATCTACAGACCCTGGAAACTACAGACCCATAAGTCTCACTATTCCTATATGTAAAGCCATGGAAAGAATTATCTTGGAAATGATCAACAGTGATAGAGTAAACCTTCAGACACTGGATCCAACCCAGTCTGGTATCGTCAAGGGCAGATCATGGCTACCCAACCTGATGGACATCTTTGAGAAGGTCACCAAAGCAATGGATGAGGGCAAAATGGTTCATACTTGCCTACCTTGACCTGGCCAAGGCATTTGACATAATACCTCACTTGGGCATTGATGACAAACTCAAGAGGTTAGGTACAAATTCGTATGTCACCCGATGGATAGCCGACTGGCTCACAGACAGGACCCAGACAGTTAGAATTGGGGAATCCACCTCTACAAAGAGGCCAGTCACAAGTGGTGTCCCTCAGGGATCAGTCCTTGGACAGCTCCTTTTCAGCAGTTACTTCTCTGAAGTCAAGGCCAATGTCAGTGGTCTCTGGCTGAGTAAATTTGCAGATGATTGCAAATTAGGAGCTGTCATTGAATCCCATACTGACACAAATGTTCTCAAGGAAGGGCTGGCACAAACAACTGGTGTCAGAGCCATGGACTAAAACTAATTGCCAAGAAATACATAACAGTATCCTTCAGGAAGTCATCCACCGCTGGTAAGTATCATATTGACAACACACCCCTTAGAGTTGACCCAGTAGTCGGGGACTTAGGGACACACATAGACAGTAATCAAGTCTTTGACCATCAAGTGTCTACAGTAGTGAGGAAATTCTTCTATGTTGTTCATCTTATAAACAAAGGTATGGCATCTAAGCCCAAGGAAGTCACTGTTCTACTGTATTTGGCATTCATCAGACCTATCATTGAGTACACTGCCCCCTTTGGTATGTACCTAAGCAGGCATATCCAGCAATTGGAACATCCACAGGTCCTGTGGAGACCACCTCAAGGCTCTATTCCTGTATTCTGTCACCTAAAGGCTTTTGAGGGGAGATTTATGCCTGACATACAGGACATTGTCAGACCCCAATCTGATGGACCTCCTGCATGTCCGCAAAACAAACAACACCAGAATTACCCATACTAAAGACTTAAATGCTGCCTGTGATATACTGTAAATAGGACCTGCTGGAGAGACATGTATGTATCCCAGAGATTACAATGTCTCTGGAACAGGCTCCCCATCTATGTGAAGCAGAGTTTCTCCCTAACCCAATTCAAGTGCAACCTCGACAATTAGATGGAGAACAGAAAAGTCATCCCTGGTTTGGCACCTGTGTCTCTGATGGACATAAGCAACCTCTAAATGGTTTATCTCCCAGGTCCTAGCTTGTAAATGTTTCATCTCCCAAGCCCCTGCTTACACTTTTAGGATGCATGGCTAGGCTTAAAAAGGCCCTTGTGGTTGTTAGCCTAGTAAACACATATGAACCTCTGAACTGCAAAATTAATACTCACAAAAAACTTACAATAGCTACTATATATATATATATATATATATATATATATATATATATATATATATATTCCCAGGGTCACACACAACATATCTAATGAAAGTACAATACTAGGTGATGTCAACATTGACCTCCAACTCCCCTAACTCTAGTATTAATCTTCACAGCTTCACACAACATATCTCTACTCCTACCCACTACAGCAAGTCATCCATCTCTACTTCTATCCTGGACTGGATCCTTGTATCCAATCCAGACCCAAGTGTAGAATAGTGTGTTTGTGTGTGTGCCTGTGTGTGTGTGTGTGTGTGTGTGTGTGTGTGTGTGTGTGTGTGTTGTATCTTCAAGAAGCATTTCAAGGTCAGCAAGTGCATATAAATAGCAAGCATGTGCTAGCTTCAATATCATTTTGAGAGTGCAGCCAGAGAGTGAGCATGTGTGAGTGTAATAGCTAGTTTGTTTATAAGTTTATCTAAGTTAAAGTTATTAAGCCTCGATCCTGATGTGTTTGTACATAATAAAACTGCTTGAACAGAGCCCACAAAGACTCGTCTACTTTATCCTGACTGGACGAGCAACATGGTGTCAGAACCAGGATTCCAGAGACTGCTTTTCAGAGCTACGAGGTGCAGAGTTAACAGTGAAGGTAAACTAAGAGAAGCACAAAAAGGGCCAGAAATGGACCAAAGGTAATGAAAACTTGCACAAACAATTTATTTTATAAAAAAGATAAAACAGAGCATTACAAGGGCACAAACCACATTATTAAACAAGCGAGAGGCACAAAAGGTTTATTAATTAAACAAAATGTTTAAAGTTAAGATATTTGATAAAAAAATTGATTATCAGAAAAGCACATAAGGGGTTCAGAATTACCTCAGAATTTCAAAACGAGCATCTTTAAAGCAAAACGGGCATGTTTAAAGTAAAACGAGCACAAGAAAAGTATAATGGGCACGGAAAAAGATTAAAAAGCAAAACAAACATAATAAGGGCAAAAAGGGCGCATGAAGCATAAACAAAGCAAGGCGACTGCATGTTTTTTGGCAAAGTACTGTGTTTTGCCATAACTACTACTTTGCATTGTATTCAGGGCATAACTAGCATTATTCAAAGTATCTCAAAGTGTGTAAAAGTGCTTACAGTGTGTGCTTATTACTGTGCATTTATTCTGAAGAGTTTATTTCCATGCAAATTGCAACTATTTTGTAAAGTACAGTCAAAATACAGGCATTTCGAAAAGTTTCTTGTACTGGGTGGGTCTATTCGCAAAGTGCCGCCATTACAGAGTGTCTCTTGCACTGTAAGGAGTTATTTAGCAAAGTACAGCCATTTTGGGAGAGTGTCAGTGTGCTGTGTACTGTTTGTTTGCCAAATGCAGTTACTTTGAAATGTTTCTTACTCTGAGCTTATTCTGCCCAGTTTATTCGCACAGTGCAGTTATTCTGAAATGTTTCTTACAGTGACAAGAGGTGATTTCTTATAGCACAGTGATTTCAAGAGTATTACAGTGCCCGCGAGACTTATTTTACAAAGTTCAGTTATACAGAGGGTTGTTGTGCTATTGGGCATAGTTACAAGTACTGCCATAAATTTCTGGCATATGTATATGTGAGTGTTTGTGCGTATTTGCCAAAGCCTTCACTGGTATGTGTTAATATGACAGACCTCGAAAACCATCACCACTGGTGTTTGATCAGAATATTACAGAGAATTGGAGAATATTTGAGGAAGAGTATGATATTTTTATACATGCAGCTTATTCTGACAAAGATGCACACACCAGGGCATTCATTTTGCTAAACCTAGCTGGGTCAGAGGCCATTAAAAGAGAGTGTTCATTTGTGTATGCACCAGCAGTATATGAGGGAGAATGTGAAAACTGTCATATTGTTGTACAGGCTGAATCAAGGAAAGACCCTGACTGTTTGAATCACAAGCTCACAGAAATGTGTAACCCCCAGACAAATATTACATTAGAGATGCATTTGCTTTACACAAGAGAACAAAAACCATGGGAAACGTTGCAGCTTACATTACTGACTTGAGAAACAAAACTAAAATGTGTCGGTTTGGTGACTTAAAAGATATGTTGATAAAGGACAGGCTTTTGTGTGGTATTAATAGTGCTGCAGTGAGAAAACTATTGCTTCCTGATAATCGTGAGAGTGATTAATGCTGAGCAAAGCTACTGAGATTCGTCAAATCCACGAAGTTCCATAAAGACACACAAGTATGCTTGCAAGTGATAAGAGCATGGTTTTAGTAGGCTCCAGAGCAAATGTGGACAGCATGCAATACGTGGCTAGCAGAAGCAGGCCTAAGCACATGGCACCTGCCACCCCTGCAGGCTCCCCAGGTAAAATCTATAGTTTTCCAGCAAGTTCTAAGAAACAGACATGCTTAGTGCAGTACAACAGTGAGTCAGAAAAACCCAAATCCAGCTTTATTGTTAACTGTAAAGAAAACTGCTTAGCATTTAGTCAGCAATGCCACAAGTGTAAAAAAATGGAACCATTTTTAAAAGTTTTGCAAATCAAGTAAACCTCACACAGTTATAAAGAAAGGTCACTTGAAAAAGCAAGATGATCATATAGAGAGCTGCAATTCTACTTTCTACGCAGATGGTGTATCAGTAATTGGTGAAAAGGTTGATGCAGTAAATTTGTTGGAAAAGAATGAAGTGTTTTGTACTGTCCAGATCAATGGTAAATCCACCAAGCTCAAAGTAGACACTGGCTCAAAGTGTAATGTTATGTCAGCAGACACATTTGCTAAGGTGAGAACTAATGAACAACTCAATGTGGCTAGTTGTGCGAAACTTGTTGCTTCTGGAGGTGAAGAAATTCATACCGAAGGCTCAGTAATGCTTTCATGTTATTTGCTAGGAACTGTTACAGCTTGTTATTCTATGTAGTCCAAAGACTTGTGCAGTCATTATTGGGTCTCAGAGACAGTTTGAGAATAGATTTGCTTTCCTTTACCCAAGAAGTTCATCATATAAGCAAATATCTTAGTTCCAATTTTACTGAAGCTGTTTTCTCAGAGTATGCTAATATTTTCAATGACAAGTTGGGCAAACTTCTAGTTTTCTATTCTATGAAGTTAGACCCAGAGGTCAGTCCAGTGGTCAGACCAGCAAGAAAAGTTCTGATACCTATGCAGAATAAAGTTAAAGCTCAGTTGGATAAAATGGTGCAGCAAGGTGTAATTCGTCCAGTTGCAGAACCAACTGTCATCTATGGTAGCAGCCCACTAAAAAGGCTCAGACAAAATCAGAATATGTATTAACCCAAGAGATTTGAACAAAGCATTAAAGAGATCGCATCATCCAATGAGAACAGTCAAGGAAGTCGCAGCTCTAATACAAAATGCCACAGTTTTTTCTGTCTTGGATGCAAAAAGTTAATTTGGGCAAGTGATGCTTGATCACAAATCCTCATTACTGACTACTTTCAGTACCCCATTTGGCAGATATAGTTTCCTTAGGATGCCATTTGGAATAAATTCTGCAAGTGACATTTTTCAGCATGCAATGGAGGGAATTTTTAAAGGTTATCCTTGTGCCATAATAGTAGATGATTTATTGGTTGGACGCAATGGTGAAGCAGAGCATTACAAAAATCTTAAGAAAGTTCTAGAAAGAGCACGTGAAGTGAACTCAAAGCTCAATCCTCTGAAGTGCAAATTCAGATTACCAGAAGTTACATATGTAGGTCATTTATTTACTAACACTGGCTTGCGACCAGACCCGCCCAAGCAAGCAGCCATTCTTGAGATGCCAGCACCAGATAATGTTCAGGCTATACAATGTTTTCTTGGTACAGTCAACTATTTAGGCAAGTTTATACCAGATTTCAGTGAGTTGACAGCACCTTTGATAGAGGTGATGTGCAAAAATGTTATATGGTCTTGGCTGGAACAGCACCAGAAGGCATTTCATAGGTTCATAGGTTCGTAGGTGTTTACTAGGCTAACGACAACAAGGGCCTTTTTACGCCTAGCCATGCATCCCAAATCTCTGATGAGTTCTGATACCCTTGATAAGTCTATGCATGGGCCTGGGAGATTAACCATTTAGAGGTCACCTGTTTACATCAGAGACATAGGTGCCAAACCAGCAATGAATTTCCGGTTTCCCATCCAATTGTCCAAGTTGCACTTGAATTGGATTAGGGAGGAACTCTCCTTTACATGGATGGGGAGCCTGTTCCATAGAGGGGGTAGTCTCTGGGATACATACCTATCTCTCCAGCAGGTCCTATTTATGTCACAGGCAAAGTTTAAGTCTTTAGAATAGGTAATTCTGGTACTGTTTGTTTTGTGGATATGCAGGAGGTCCATCAGAGTGAGGTCTGACAATGCCCTGTATGCCAGGCATAGATCTCTCCTCAAAAGCCTGTGGGACACAGAATTCAGGGATAGGGCCTTGAGGCGGTCTGCAAAGGACATATTACTTATGCCCTGCATGTTCAAAGTTTCATGATTATATCTATGGTCGAGCTATTCACCAACCTCTAGTTACTATTCTAAAGAAGCCTATGCATTCAGCTCCAGCAAGATTACAAAGAATGATGCTCAAATTGCAAAAGTGCAACTTCAAAATGGTCTACACAAAAGGCAAACTTCTTTATCTGGCTGATACCTTATCCAGATCATCCAGAAATACAACAGAACAGCTTCATGCAGAGATTTTGACTTTGACATCATCATGGAAGTGCATAATTTTTCTACCTTTAGACTTGATGAGCTGAGAGATCATACAAAGACTGATCCTGTTTTGCAAAAGCTCAGCCACTACATTAATGTTGGATGACCGTCAAAGCAATCTAGTGTACCACCTGAAGTGCAAACCTATTTTCCTTATGGAGATGAGATATTGATGGAAGATAGCATTATTTTCAAAGGTCCTAGAATTGTTGTTCCCACTTCCTTACAGCATAACTATATCCAGATTGTGCATCGTGGTCACCCAAGTTCCAAATCTACCAAAAGAAGGGTGAGAGAACTAATATGTTGGCCTTCTCTGGGAAAATACATTCCAAACAGCAAAACTCCACAAATATCCAGGCTTGGAAAAAATACAGTTGGAACAAAAAAAAACAAAGCCAGTTGGTCAAAGCAGCACCATAAAACTTTAATATTTCCACCAGGTTAAGTGCTTTTGTCTAGTATGTCGACATCATCAGAACTTTTTTGATGGAATTTTGACAACTTTTGTGACAAGCTCAAGCTTCTAAAGGATTCAGTTAGCTCACAGTTCACAGTTTGGCTGTTAGGTCTCAGTGAAGAGAAACAGGTTCATAGGTCACGCCTACTTCTTGGAAGACAGCACAGATTGTTTCTCATGAGTCTGTGAGCTAACTGAAGTCTTTAGAAGCTTGAGCTTGTCACAAAAGTCATCAAATTCCATCAGAAAAGTTCTAATGATGTCAGACAAATTAGACAAAAGCACTTAACCTGGTGGAGATATTAAAATTTTGTGGATCTGCTTTGACCGACTGGCTTTGGTTTAGTAAAAGACATTGATAAAGTACTTTCTTCTTGTTCAGTATGCAATAGTACTAAACTGCATTTCAAAAAAGAACCACTTCAGTTAAGTCAAGTTCCTGAACTATCTTGGTCAACAGTAGCCCCTGATATATTCGAGTGGAACAATCAGCATTACTTAGTGTTGAAAGACTCTTATTCGAACTGGTTTGAGATTGATTTACTACCTAATCTAACGTCCACTGCTGTTATCACCAAGTCAACATGTCATTTCTCAGTCCATGCTAGTCCACACAAAGTTATTTCTGACAATGATACCCAATTTAGCAGTCAGTTGTTTCAGAAATTTGTAAAAGAATGGGACTTTGTACATGTTACTAGTAGTCCAGAATATTTACAGTCAAATGCACTAGCTGAACGTGCAGTACAGAGTGCAAAGCAATTATTTGACAGGTCAAGGCATGATTATACCAATGTCTTTTTGAATGTACTTAATCTCAGAAACATACCCCATGACAATATACTTGGCCTGCCTGCTCAGAGACCTCTGTCTAGGCAAACCAGAACAACATTGTCTATTAGTTCCAGTTTGTTCAGGCCTAAAGCTAAGAACAACAGAACAATTAGAGCCCAATTATTCAGAAAGCATTCTTTCCAGAAGTCCAGCTATGATAAATTGAGCAAAGTTCTTCATCCATTGAAAGAAAGAGAGACAGTGAGGATACAAACGGTGAAAGGTTTCGACCAGATTGGTCAAGTAACAGGTATATGTACCGAACTGAGATCCTACTTCATAGAATCTGAGGGTGTGGCGTACAGGAGAAATCACAGACATCTTCCTGTACCAGAATTAATATCGCAGCATTGTTCCTGTGATACAGACTCTAAATCTCAGAGCAATCCAGACAATCTTCCTGTTGCAGAACGTGTCTTAACTTCTACATCCATTCCTAATGATGTTCCTGATGTCTCTAAAGTTGAACATTCTGCAGAGACAGTCCCAGTTGCGCGACCTAATTCTGACTTCTATGTCACATGATTTGGTCGTATTTCCAGACCTAGTGTAAAATACACAGCAACCTGGACATAATAGTCTATATGTATTTAGTTCTGTATAATTGCATGACAAAGAATTATTTGCATTGATTGCATGTCAATTAATGTCAATATTGCATGACTTATTTCTCAAGGAAGGAGGATGCAGAATAGTGTGTGTGTGTGTGTGTGTGTGTGTGTGTGTGTGTGTTTGTGCTGTATCTTTAAGAAGCATTTCAAGGTTGGCATGTGCATATAAATAGCAAGCACGTGCTAGCTTCAGTACCATTTTGAGAGTGCAGCCAGAGAATGAGCATGTATGAGTGTAATAGCTAGTTTGTTTATAAGTTTATCAAAATTAAAGTTATTAAGCCTCAATCCTGATGTGTTTGTATGTAAAAAAGCTGCTTGAAAAGAAACCCACAAAGACTCATCTACTTTATCCTGACAGGACAAGCAACAATAAGTGACCACTCTCCCAACAGCATTCAAAGATATTCCCCTCAACAAATTAGGCCTCACAAATTCAAAGACTGCTGTAGTCTCTCTAAATTTAACCCTGATGTATTTAACAATAGATTCTACTCCATAAACTGGTCCTTCCTTACATTCCTACCCCTAGAGGATGCCATACACAAATTTAACCATATTTTTCTTGATATTTTCAACTCCCTTGCTCCCCTCAGAAAATCAGAGTACAATCTCTCTTTGCACCCTGGCTGTCTCACTCCACTTGCTCACTAATGCTCAACAGGGACAATGCCTGGAAAAATGATCTAAAAACAAAATCTACCATCCATCTCAAAACCTATAGAGAACTACACGTCAATAATGATAAGAAAAATTCCTGTCTAAAGCCTCAGACTAGCCATCACAGCAATCCTAAGAACTTTTGGAACACTATCAATAAGATGCTTCATCCTGGTAACCCCTCTACACCTAACCCCTAACCTAACAGCACACCTCTTGAAACTGCCACTATACTAATCTCCTACTTCATCAACTCCATCAGTAAATTAACCCCGGATAATAACCACTCTAACCTCTCTAATCCCCCACACCCCTCCAGCCACAATATCTCCTTCTCACTCAAACCTGTTCCCACTGCTTACATAAAACCTCTGCTTAGCAAATTAAAGCCATGCTCTCCCTCAGTAGATAATCTACCTCCCCTCTTCCTTAAGCTTGTCGCTAACTCTACAGCCTTCCTTATCGCCATTTTATTTAACAGCTCTATCTGAGAATCTACTGTACCCAGAATTTGGAAACAATTTTACACTACACCAATCCACAAGGGAGGACACTTGACAGAACTATCAAACTACTGGCCCATAGCCATTCTGTCTCCCCTCTCTAAATTACTTGAAAAATGTGTACACAAGCAGCTCATAGACTATCTTCTTCAAGAAAATGTACTCACTCCCACCCAATATGGCTTACAACCTAACCACAGTACTACTACTGCCCCAATTTCCTTCACAGAAACTATCTCCCATGCCAGTGACAATAACAAACTACTTTACTGTCTTTTCTTAGATGTCTCTAAAGCATTTGACACTGTCTCTCACCCAAAGCTCCTTGCCAAATTGCCGGGGCTAAGTCTCTCTAATCCTAATATGACATGGTTCTCAAGCTACCTCACTAACAGTTAGCAATCCTTCAAACGTCTCTCTTCCTTTCTCCTCATTAAGATGGCAGTTCTTCAAGGCTCCATTCTAGGTCCACTATTATAAAACTCTTTCAACTCTGCTGAAAATTGGCTTACCAATAATCAAGTCATACTCAATCCACACAAAAACACAAAACAAACTTCTCTTATTCCTCCTGAAATCCCTCACTCATCTTAACTATGCTTTTTCTATCACATCTCTAAACAACTCTGTCATTAACGTAGAAAGACATACCAAACTCCTGGGCATGATCATTGGTGATCAACTCAAATTTGACCTACATGTCCATTATTGCATTAAAAAAAAGCACACCAAAAGCTGGGCATGCTGTACAGAAATAAAAAATTCCTTACCAAAGAATCTAGACTCTCCCTAGCCTATGCCTACCTTCTACCTTGTCTTTTTTACAGCTCTCAGATTTTAACCAACCTACAATCCTCTCTAAAAACTAAACTCAAACTCACTTGCAACAATGTAGCTAGCTTTGTTGCAAACCAGCCCTATAACTCCCACCACTGCCTCGCTCGCAAATCTCTAAACTGGCTAGAAGCCCTCCACCACCTCCTACTGCCTCAGCTGCTTATCATTCTCTCTGTCCTCAACAAACTCACCTCCTGACCCACCATCTCCTCCCTCATCTCTTTTTATACTACTATCCAGACTCTCCAAAGCTCTGACCAGTCCCTCTTGGAAATCTACAAACCTAAAAGAACAACTGGGCAACATTTATATAGCTACTCAGTTGCCTTAGCTTGGAATAAACTATCCCTGACCATCAGAACTCTTATCCAATACTCAGAAATTCAAAAAAAAGCTCTAAAAGAAAACTTACTGAACTCCTGGTTCTGCCCCTGCCTAAGCTCAACCTAACTCTCTTCTCTCACTACTCATACCTTTTACTTCACTTACCCATGTACTCTCTGTTCTGTCTATGAACTGCTCAAGTCTACTCTACTGGGTTGTATCCTTTCCCTAAATTATATACTCCTGCTCTTGTTTATCTGCTCTACTATGTACTATAGTAACTACCATGTTTGTTTGTAATATCTACCCCACTGTCTGCTGATCTGACCTATTTAATATGTGCTGTATTTTAGATCTGCACTTTGCATCTATAGCTACTTCTATAGTTTGATTTATGATTGTATCTGTTGCTTTTTGTACATATAGCTAGTCCATGTATTTATAATGTGTTCTGTTTGGAGCATTTCTCCCCGGGGCCTCCCCCGAAAAAGGGCTCATGCTTAGTTGGACATTCCCCAGTTAATAAATGTCAAAATAAATAAATAATAAATACATGTCCACAATAACAAAGTTGGGAACAAAATGATTATGAATCAGGAAGTACAGATGGCATCACTCTAGTAGCACTTTGATAGAAGACAACCACTGTTCCAAACAACCACTAGGGTCTGTACCCCATCCTGATGGAGGGGAAAGAGATCATTGCTAAGCAGAATACAGCATCAGGCAAAAACACTGTTAGGCCTGCAGTTTATAAAAAGGAACAAACATGCCTGGGCAGTCCATTCTAGTTCTGGCCATGGGACTTGAGATTTGGCAAGGATACAATAAGCTAATAGTTGTCTGATAATATAACTGCAGGTATTTTAGAAGGAAATGATTTTGATGATCGACCACTTTGTGAATATGCAGTCACATAAAGGCAAGCATGAAGACAAGCATAAAATGTGTAAGGAGTACTGAAATTTGGCAAGGCAGGAGATAAAGGTAATAATAATAATAAAACAATAAAACATTCAGGACTATAAAAATAAATACTGCAGCATAACCAAGACACTGGTGCCTCAGCTTATATCCCCACAGAATAAAGAAGCTTGAGACAGGAAACCAATTATATTTATAGGCAAATCACAAGAAAAGAAACAAGTGAAAATCAATCAACTAATAATGTAAAACAGTTAAAACAGAAAAAATAGAGAAAAAAACCTCACTTGATTATGTAAACAAACAGGTGCTAAAGTGTAAAACGTAAGGGTATAAGCAGTTTCTTTATAAAACAAACTATCCCGTAAAATTCTACCGCCGCCTGATGTTAGTATGACATTGCTGTCGGGCTGTAGATTTAAGATCCAATGGATCATTAACGTGCTGCAAAAATGTGCAGCCACCATTTTATCACAATAAGCATTCCTATAGTGCCTATTTTGCTCCTGCAACCTAATCTTCAACTTTCTTTTAATTTGTTCAATCTAAAATATCAGTGCATAAATAATTACTGTCATATCACATTCAAATTGACCCACAGTCTGAAAGCTAAATGAGATGTTCTTTTCAAATGAACACACTATAAATCAGAGAAAGTTTTCAGATTTCCCAGGCTCATATTTCATATGCAGGAGGGCCCAGTTAGGCTTGCCTTGATTTTGTGGTGGTTCTCCAATAGGCCTTATATATTTGTTCTTTATCATTGTCTCTTTTAAAGAACATTCTCATGATGGCATTAACCTCTACTAAATAATTCCTGTAGAAAATAAAGACTGTTTTTGCACAAACAAATTTACCATGGGGTATTCACCGGAGACAGATGATTTCCTATAAGGTGTTGTAACCAGTCTATAGATCAATATGTGTGTATATATCTTTAAGAAGTTATCCAAGGCCTTGCACAAGTATATAAATACTGAGCATGTGCAAGTCTGACAGACATTTTCTAGTTAGCCGTTGAGATGTAAGCATATATGTATGTAAGATCTGTTTGTTAACTAGTTTGTTCGTATTTCAATATTCTGCTATACATCCTGATGTGTTTCTATATATTAAAGCATCTAAACAAAACCCCTAGTCTTCTTGTTATATGTGTTAGAGACAAATGAGCGACATGGTGCCAGAAGTGGCCTGTCTAAAAGGACATGGAGTCAGAACCGGCATATCCAAAAGGCATGGCTAAAATTATTTAAGGCACTTGTCCAGATGTTGGTGTCCAGATGGTGGGATGTAGATGAGTGAATCATCCCTAAAATGTACAAAGTTCACAAAACAGATCAGAAATGAATTTCAGGTATTAAAGCTTGCTCAACACTATTTCTTTCATAAAATATGAAACAAGGCATACAGAATGTTTTAAATAATAGTTGCATAAACCGATATATACGATATTGATAAAAATACTCAAATTACTACAGAAAATATTTGAAATAAAGCCCAAATTGCATAAAATGAATAAAATAAGGGGAAATAACCAATTTTTCACAAAGTAGATATTTTTCATATTAAGCAAAGGTATCTGGGTTATCAGAAGTGTATAAAGTGTTTGTACATTTGTGCAGTGTTACAGCAAATTTATTTCACAAAAGTACAGCCATTACAAGGCATATTTAACAGAGTATAGCCATTACAGAGCATATTTCACAAAGTACTGTATTTTGAAGCTTTTATTGTGCATTTGAATGTTGTTACAAGCTCACAGCACAGTTTGTACAGTACATAATTACAAGAGCCATATTTTCAGTGTGTTTGTGTATACTTTGTGGGCATGGCAGATGGATTTAGAAAACTCAGTGCACTTGTGTTTGACCATAATATTGCTGAGAATTGGAGCATGTTTGAGCAAGAGAACATTTTCATACAAGCTCCATTTTCTGATAAAGATGACCGTACAAAAGCATTTATTCTACTTAATTTAGCTTGTTCAGAAGCCCTTGAATGGGAATGTTCATTTGTGTATACACCTGTTATCTATGCTGGAGAATGGGAAAACCATCATATTGTTGTACTGGCTGAGTCAAGGAAGGACCCAGAGTGCTTGAAATGTAATTTTAGAGAAATGTGTAACCCCCAGACAAATGTTACAATGGAATCTCGCTTATTTTACACAAGGTATCAAAAGCCTGGTGAAACTTTTGTAGCATATATAACTGACCTGAGAAATAAGGCTAAAACATGCAGATTTGGTGACTTAAGGGATGAGTTGATAAAGAACAGACTTGTGTGTGGTATAAAAGATGATGCTGTGAGAAAGATTTTGCTTTGTGACAGTGATTTAACTTTGAATAAGTCTATTAAGATTTGTCAGATGTACAAGCTCACAGAAAAGCACACAAATATGCTTACAAATGAGAATAGCTCTAAAAGGCACAGTGATAAAGCAAATGTTGATATTATGTAGCATGTGGTTAAAAGAAACAGGCCCAAGCACATGGTAGCTGTAACCCCTGCACCACTCACTGGTAAACACCAGAACTTTCTAGCAAATTACAGAGATTGCACAGTCTCAGTGAAGCATAAGAATCAGTCAGCAAACTCAGAGCATGGGCCCCAACTTACTTTCATTGCTAACAGTCATAATTGTGGTGGAAGCCATGAATCCAAAATGGAAGAAATGTTTAGTGTTTGGTCAACAATGCCACAAATGCACTAAATGGACTAATTTCAAAAGATGTAAATCAAAAGGCCCACCTTCTTTTATTAAAAGAGAACATTTTAAGAAACAAGTTGATCAGTTGACTGTGGCAGCTCTACTCTTTATGTTGATGGTGTGTCAGTGCTTCATGAAACAGTTAATACAGTAGAGTTAAGAGCAAAGAATGAAGCATTTTGTACTGTTCAGATAAATGGCAAACCCATAGAGCTCAAAGGTGATACAGGTTCCAACTGCAATGTTATATATGCAGAAACATTTGCAAGAGTGTGTAAAGCTGAAAGGAATGATTTGGCAAGGTGTGTGAAGCTTGTTACTTATGGAGGTGAAGAAATTCAAACTGAAGGCTCAGTAGTACATTCATGTTACTGTGCTGGAAGAAGCTACAGCTTATTATTTTATGTGTTCAAGAGGCATGTCCAGTCATTAGTAGGCCTCAGAGAAACTTTGAAAATGGGACTGCTTTCATTTAATAAGGAAATCCACCAAGTCAGCTTAAAAGACCACTACTCTAATTTTGACTAGCACATATTTTTTACCTATGCAGATCTTTTTGAAGACAAATTAGGCAAGCTTCCAGTTGTGTACTTCATGAAGTTAGACCCAGAGGTCAGTCCAGTAATCAGGCCAGCAGGTAAAAGTTCCAGTAGCAATGTAGGACAGAGTCAAAGCCAAGTTAGACAAAATGGTGTGACAACGTGTGATTTGTCCAATTGAAAATCCAACTGAATGGGTATCTTCCATGGTAGTAGCTCATAAGAAAATCTCAGATGACATAAGAATATGTACTGATTGACGACATTTGAACAAAGCGCTAAAAAGACCTCATCATCCAATGTGCACAGTTGAAGAAGTCATAGCCTTGATGCCAAATGCCATTATATTTTCTGTCTTATATGCAGAGTTTATTTTGGCAAATTCAGCATTACATTTGCTCACTACTTTCAGTACTCAGTTTGGCAGGTACAGATTTTTGAGAATGCCCTTTCGGATAAAGTTTGCGAGTAAAGTCTTTCAATGTGCAAAGAAGCAAACTTTTTCTGGGTATCCTTGTGCTATCATAGTAGATGACATACTAGTAGGAGGTTGTGATGAAGCAGAGCATGAAAGAAACCTCAGAAATGTTCTAGAAAGGGCACGTCAAGTGAATCTTAAGCTCAATCCACACAAATGCAAGTTCAGACTACAAGAAGTTACTTATGTTGGTCATTTATTTACAAGTACAGGCTTATGACCAGACCCTTCGAAGCAAACAGCCATTGTCGAGATGCCAACTCCAGACAATGTTCAAGCCCTGCAACATTTTTTTGGCATGGTCAACTACCTAGGCAAGTTCACTCCAGACTTGAGCCAACTTTCAGCGCCACTCAAGAGACCTGACATGTAAAGATGTATCCTGGTCTTGGTTAGAGCAACACCAAAGAGCATTTGATGTCCTGAAACAAAGAATTACTAGTCCACCAACACTCAGATACTATGATGTTCACAAATCAGTTACACTTTCATGTGATGCTTTGAAATTTGGTCTTGGCACAGTCATTCTTCAAGAGGATCAACCTACTGCCTATGCATCAAGAACTCTTACCCAAACTGAAATGCAGTATGCACAGATCGAGAAAGAGCTTTTGGCAATTGTGTCTGCATGCTCAAAGCTTCATGATTATATTTATGGTAGACCTATCCAGATTGAAACAGACCACCAACCTCTAGTCACAATCCTGAGAAAGCCAATGCATTCAGCTCCAGCCAGACTGCAAGGTATGATGCTGAGATTGCAAAAGTATCATTTCAATCTTGTCTACAAGAAAGGCAAACTTCTTTATCTTGCTGATACATTGTCCAAATTGCCCAGAAACACCACAGAACATCATGAGAATGAGCATCTTGATTTTGAAGTCATGGAAGTGAGACATTTTTCTTCCATACATCTTGATGAGCTGAGAGATCAAACAACCACAGATCCAGTTTTACAAAAGCTCAACCACTTTATCAGTCAAGAGTGGCCATCAAAGCAATCTAGTTTACCTCAAGAAGTGCAACCTTATTTCCATATAGAGATCAGATTTTGTCTGACAAAGGTATCATAATGAAAGGTCCAAAAGTAATTGCTCCAAAGTCCTCACAACCAGAGTGCATTACCATCTTGCATTGTGGTCACCCAGGAACCAAATCTACCAAAAGAAGGGCGAGAAGTCACAAGACATTGAGAGAGTACTTTGATCTTGTTCAGTGTGTAATAGTACAAAACCATATGAACAGAAGGAACTACTTCAGTTTAGCCAGATTCCTGGACTATCATGTATGAGTCCTTGCAAAGTTATTTCTGACAATGGCACACAGTTTACAAGCCAACAGTTTATTTATTTATTTACTAACATTTGTTGGGCGGCCACGGTGGTGCAGCGTTTAGCGTTGCCACCTCACAGCAAGAGGTTCTCCGGTTCATACCCCGGATGGGGTGCCTTCTGTGTGGAGTCTGCATGTCCTCCCTGTGGTCATGTGGGTTTCCTCCAGGTGCTCTGGTTTCCTCCCACATCCCAAAGGCATGCAGTAGGTGGATTGGACACTCTAAATTGGCCCTAGGTGTGAGTGTGTGCGTGTGTGTGCCTTCTGTGGAAGGTTGGGTGCCGGGCTGGCAACTCGACACTGTAAAACTCCACTGCCAATCATGAGCAGACTGATGATCCGCTGTGGCGACCCCTAACCGGGAAAAGCTGAAAGAAGAAGAAGAAGAAAAAAGATTGACATTTGTTGACTGGGAGAGTCAACTGTGTCAGAAACCCATTTTCAGTGGAGGCCCTTGGAGAAAATCTCCACAATATATTGCAAAGTATTGCAAAGTATTCCAAATTAACATAAATAATCAAGGATACATGTATGAAAGCAGAGATATGCAATACAGTACAGTACAGAGTTTACATTACTAATTTTTAAGCATCACAATGCACTGGTAAGAAGTTACATGTGCAGTATAGCATAGATATGCAACAGTACCACATATAGTGTGTGTTTGAGAAACATTTGCTTAATAAGCACAAGGCTGAAACTTTTTAGGACCTGCCATTAGAACCTTTCATAATAGGAATTAGTTAAGGGACAGTTTTAAGGAGCTTGTTTGTTTGGCAGGGGCAGGAGGGGTTGTTTAGGTTCAAAAGATTTGCTGAAGAATGGAACTTTACTCATGTCACAAGTAGTCCAAAGTACCCTCAGTCAAATGGTTTGGCAGAACGTGCAGTTCAAAGTGTAAAGCAGTCACTTGAGAAGTCAAAACTAGATAATAGTTATATTTTCCTGAAGCTCTTGAATCTCAGAAATGTTCCTTGTGATATACATCTTGGTTCAACTGCTCATTGACTTCTGTCGAGACAAACCAGAACCACATCATCAATCAGTAGTCAACTGTTGGTTCCATGGGTCAAGATCAACAGATCAGTGAAAGCCAATCTGTTGAAGAAGCACCTAACCCAGAAGTCCTACTACAATAATACCAGCAAACCACTCAGTCCATTACGAGAGGGAGAAGTGGTAAAAATGTAAATGTCCAAAGGTTATGATCAGATTGGTATTGTGAAGAACACTGGTCCAGAGCCAAGGTCGTACATTGTAGAATCAGAAGGAGCAATCTTCAGGTGGAATCGAAAACATTTGAGACTGGTGTCCAAGCCTATACCACAGTAAATAGCCTGTGAGAAAGACTCTTTACCTCACAGTGAGTGTTCCAGTGTTCCAATTCCAGAGGAAGTTCCAGAGGACATCCCCATTCCTGTGACAAATCCAGAAGTTCCTGATGTGAGTTGTGCACTGCAGACTGTCCCCATTGCTAAATTTAGTCCCAACTGTTATGTTACAAGATATGGTTGAATCTCTAAACCCTGTAGCAGATATGAAACAATGTGGACATGAACATGGTGTTTTGTTTCTGATGTATACATCATATATATATATATATATATATATATATATATATATATATATATATATATATATATATATATATACACATGTATGCCTAACTCTGATAGTGTTTGAATAAAGGGTAAGCTTTTTTAAGAGGGACGATGTAGATCAATATGTGTGTATACACCTGTAAGAAGCTATCCAAGGGCTTGCACAATTGTATAAATACTGAGCACGTGCAAGTCTGACTGCCATTTTGTAGTTAGCTGTTGAGATGTAAGCATATATGTATGTAAGCTCTGTTTGTTAACTAGTTCGTTCATATTAAAGATGCTACTATCCATCCTGATGTGTTTCTATGTATTAAAGCATCTAAACGAAACCCCTGGTCTTCTTGTTATATGTGTTAGAGATGAACGAGTGACAGTTTACTATCAGTAAGACCAGCTGGCATAACATCTAAAAAAAAAATAAAATCTAATGCAAACCTTTTGCACCTAAGATCTGTAAAAAAAATTTGCACTCCATGGATGGCATCTCACACAAAATAATCAAATAATCAATGCACCTATAATAATAAACAACATGTTGTGTATACAAAAGTGAATAGATACAGTCATTCAAAAAGAACCATAAACAAACTGGTATAAGGTGGATCAAAAGGGTCTTCCACAGCACTTCCCTTAGTTTGTTGTACCAAATCTGAATGAAAAGAAAACAAAGAGAGTTATATAAACATCCAGGCCAAATTCTATTATATATATTTGTATAGAGACTGTTAATGGAAATAGTTAATCAAAACATATCTGCTTCGCACACAAGGTGAGAGAATTTGCCCAGTAAGTGACTGGAATCACAGATATGAGATGGAGGCAAAAAGCCTCAGAGATGTACTTATCAATCAATCCCTCAATACTTTCCATAAAATTACCATATCCATTTACTATGGTCGTACTAGAAAGAGCTGTTAATCTGTTGTTGATCTTAAAGAGGCAATACAAAGTAGTTACTTTTAGGTCTAGCTGCATCAATTTCATCTCAATACTGCTATGATAAAAAAATCATCAAACCTACATATAATAATTCATACAAATTTGATCTACATTTATCATAATCAGACTCATATGGCAGCCTGTAAGTGTCTTTATTATCTGAATGTGTTAAACACATATTCAAATACTGCTAAAGATTAACAACAACACTTTCACCATTTCTAAGTGACATTTTTATAATTGAATGCTTCAATTATTTTAGGCTGTCCAACTAACACTAACCAAATTATATTGAATACGACTTTCATTTTTTTTCATGAATTCTTTAAAAAGTCTGGTGGGATTGGAAACAGGAGAGAGATCCAGCTGTCATCTACACTTTGCCTGTGCTGTGGCTATGCCAGAAAAACAGCAAAGTAATAGCATAGAGACTTAATCTGAGCCAGAACTATCAAGTGTATTAGGCTTATTTTGGAAGAGGCTTATTCAGTGGAAGAATGATCAAAAATTAATATTTGGGACAGAATAATCTCTCAGATCTTAGCTTACACAACTTAAGGAAAGTAGCCAAGAAGGCTCCTGGTTCTCAAGGGCATGGAGAGTCTGTATAACAGGAAAAGTTATTGTACAGACAATGAGCCCCCCAAAGGGGAGCTACAGGAAGAAGTGATGCAGCCGGCAGTAGCAGGAAAGGTCTGCTGACAGACACTTCTAGCCATATGGGCACAAGGCACAGAGAAAAAATGTTTATTCAACATTTCTATTGACCAGGTATTACAAAAGAGATGTTAAGGTTCTACAAGATGAGTGAGTAGTTCTAAAAGTTGTCTGTTATTGAGGAGCCATTTTAGAGAATAGCCATGGATATTGAAGGGATATGTAGCACTCCATGTTTCACAATTAACAGATATATCTCAGTGGCAATTGAGGACTTTTATGCTAGGTACTGCAAGGCAAAGGATCTGTTCTCTCATGAAGCAGAAAAGGGGGCAAGTGTTCCATCGGAAATGTAGCATAGCAGGTTTTCCCCAGGAAATATTGAAAGTGGTACTAATTTTATCTTAGGCCTTGTGATCTGTTTGTGGGTTCATTGTGAGGAAAAACATTTGTAGACTACCTCCTGCTATCCACAAAAAATGGCTTGGTAGAGAGGTTAAACTTTACTCTTAATACCATGTTGACAGTATTCACAGTGGAATTCAAGCAGGAGTGGGACAAGCACCTGTCCCATCTCTTCTTTACATTCAGAGATGTGTCTCTATAATCCACAGGTATTTTATCACTTGAGTTGCTGTATGATCACAAGGTGAGAGGACATGGATTTAATTTGTGATTAGTAGGATCCTGAGTGTGATTGCCATAAGGATTATATCGTGACACATGCCTTTAATTTCAGTATTGAGCTAAGGGAGCCCATGGGCTGACACAGCAGCATCTCACTAGCATAACAGCAGTAAAAAATGTCTGGTATGAAAGGATAGCCAGAGCCTGAGAATATGCTGATGGAGAGAAGGTGATGGTGCTTAGCACTGTTTGATAAAATAAGCTGCAGGCAGTGTGAAAGGGTCCTTTCACTGTGAGAGAGGTAAGTCATTCTAACTACATGGTGGGGCTACCAGTTAGGGGCTAGAAACACAAAGTTTACCATATTAACATAATGAAGTTCTACTTATGCACTGTTACTAAGGCACTGTTACTCAGTATCTGCAGTGAGTTTCAAGATAAATGATAAGGTAATCTTGTTATAGACCTACACAGTGAGGCTCTGCCTTCACCTAAAAGGATAAGTTAGCACTTTTTCAGCAGCTGCCTCCTCCTTACCAGTACCATGTGATTATGGGGACATGTGTCCTGGTAAGCAAGGGTGTACCCATCTGGTGGAGCACCATGGTCTCTTGGACCCAATGGCTCAAAAAGCCTCCTTTTAGAGTACTTAAGTGAATCAAGCAAACAACATGGGAAGAACCACACATGGTGTTGATTCTGGATGTAATCTGGGAATCCAATAGTCATTGGGCCCCACTGGTAGTGCTACTTCCAAAGAATGATAACAGCATAAAGTTTAAACAATACTCCTTACTCTCCTCAAGCACTTTATAACCCCAGAACCTACACCCCCTAATTTACCAACATCCCACTTTCTGCTTTTAGGAAACTACCAAAATATCAATGAAAAAGTCCCATCTAATTCAGGAAAACAAATATAACCCAGTGCTAACGTACTCCATCTATATTTCCTTAAGCTAGACAGCTGAGAAAATATCTAAACCATTTACCCACATATTCAATCTTTCATTAACAACAACAATAGTTCCGTTAAGCATAAATACACCCTAACTGTCCCTCTAACAAAGACTGTTCTCTCCAGCAGGGCCAGAAGACATCTGACCTCCTTTCATTCTCTGTTCAATTACCATTTTGTTAAAAAAACATACTGCATAAACACATAATGGATTACATCAACAAGTAAAAGCTACTTACAGGCTCACAGCACAGATTCTGTCGTAGTCACAAAACCTTTACTGCTCTTTATACTGCAACTGTTACCATAGGTTCATAGGTTCATGGATTCATACTAGGCTATCTGCTCAAGGGCATTTATAAGCCTAGCCCATAGTTATTGGCTCTGGCTTTAACCCACCCCTTTGGAACTAAATAAAACTATTATTATTATTTTGCTTCTCTGTTCTGACAAGTGAAAGTAATCCCTGGTATGATATCCATCCCCATCCATTGGTCATCAATTCCTGACAGGCAATAGCCAAGCTGCTGCTCCCTGATGTACCCTGTTGTTCTTTCATGGAGAGTCTCAGGAGTCTTGGTGATGAATCTGCCTCTTCAGCGCCAGCTATTAATTTAAGTCTCATGTTTTAAGTCTCCTTGGATCTAGATTTCTGAGGGATTTATTATGAGATTTTTGAGATATCAAATATTCATCAACATGGCCTTATATGTGTACCTTGAGGCACAGGCTGAGAATGAGCGAGGTGTAGCAAATAGAGAATGAGTGGAGTTCTTTTTAGCACAGGCAGCATAAGATAATTTTTTTTTTTTTTTTATCCTTTTGGTGAGGAACTTTTTGGGGCTGGTCAGCTGCTGAGATACATTCAGATAATACATTTGTATGGGGTGTATACTGTCAATCATGTGATGAGTACTGATGAGTACAGGGGACGATCTCCTCCCTTGATCTAGAGATGAATCCTCTTCAGAGGATCCCTAACACTTTAAGGGCTTCCTAACCACTTTTAGCAACATGAGTGTCCAAAAAGAGGCAGGTGTCAACCTGGGGTCCCAGATCACTGATGACTTCTTTATATGGATGCAAAGGGTAATACTCAGGTAGCTAGAGTAAGGGTACTATGTTTTTTTGGCGGAGGTATGACTATGTTATTGGCATCTATACAGTTATCTGCTCTGGGGGGCCTTCTGAAGGATATCTGTGTCAGATGTGTTTCCTGTGATATGGCGCGTTTGCAGTCATCTGCAAACTTTGTGTGTCACAACAGTTTGCATGCTTGTTGTTCTGTACTTCCCCTGTGTACTTTGCTGTATAGTTGTGACTGGGCCTGTGGGACACCACTTGTGAAAGACTGAGACAGGTGAACTGCTGAGCTTGTGACAGCTGACTGACTTGACAGTGCTCTCCGCTCCCTTCTTGTGTGACTTGGTTTGTTTGCAATGTTTGGAGTTGTGATACCTGATGTGACAGTTTTTGATGAATTTCCTGATGAGCAGATGATGGGGTAGGCTGGTGAGGGTGTTTTCTAGAAGGTGTCACTTCTGTCATGACTGTCTGTTGCCTTTGGTGTCAAAAAAGTGAAATGATTTGAAAAAAATGAAAAGGCTTTTGACAAAGTCTCTGCAACTTTGACAAAGAAACAAAGCAAAAGTCCCGAAGTTCTGCAATGGCTTTATGTCTAGGATTTATCGAAGCCAAGAGGATCCCTCCAATTTGCAGAAGATAAGGCTGGATACTGCTTGTGAGTAGGGGAGGACAGGGGTTGGGGGGACGCCTTGTGAAGTGGGACCACAGGTGGCTAGATTAAACAACTGTGTGAGGCTACGATTAAACAGGTGACCTCAACATAGCATTACTTTCCGGGTTTTTGCGGGATTAACTCATGGTGTTGTGTTTTCGGGGACACCGTTCGGGTCATCACCAGTGCATTGGGTTTTGTTGAGATTTTGATCCTCACTGGGTCTCACCTTTGTTTTTGGGATGTTTGGGGGCTGCTGTCAATTTGGAGATTTTTCAATTACACTGTTGGTGTTTTGCACTGAACCTGTCAGTTGGCAATGTTTAATTTATAACTCAGGTTTCTAATCTTCGGTATTTTTGAAGGCCTTCTCCTTGTCTTCATTTGTCTTTAATTTAGCTAATTATTTTTTTCTTTACTTATATTTTGTGATTTCTCTCTTTTTTTTTTATAATGTCATTTTATGCTTTGGGGCCTTTCAGAGATTTTGCTTTTTCTTTTTTTCCTATAATGATCAAGTTTGTCTTTATTTTTGTGGAGGGTTTTCTTGCTTCTCCTAGTTTGTTCCTAACAATGTTCTAAGTTGGGTTTTGGCTGGGCCCTTTCAGTCCATGTTTTCCATTAGGTCCTGGTAGAGTTTGCCTTGCATGAAAGTTGCTCAGTCCTTTTTGTCCTGTAGGTGCTGGTAAGAATTATTCCCTTAATCAAATATAGAAAAAGTCACATCACATTGAGTATATTCATTGATCTTAAAATGGCATTCTAATGTGTTTACTTAATCCTACTTGAAAAACTCCAGGAAATAGGCTTGGATGAAAATGTCATTAGTTAGATAACAACTTATGCCTTAGACTGTCCTTTCTCTATAACAAATTTAGACTAGCTCTCTTCAGTCAATATATTCATATCAGGAACTATCACAGGGCTCGATAGTGGGACCATTTACTTTCTCTCTCTCTCTTCATTAAGAATATGACCAACTGTATATCCCTATTTAACTGGTATTTAATGTACATGAAATCCTATTTTACCACTCCACCCCTACACTAAATATGGTACACATCATCGACAAATCAACTTCAATTTAATCTGTAAACACTTCATCAAGAATAAACTACATTTGAATGCTACCAAGACTACAGTCATGTTGTTCTAAACCAGTTGAAAGCTCAAACACAATAAAATGATCCTCATAACAGGCTTAACTAAAAATAAAATAACACAATTTCAATTCTTCCAGTACCTGTGTGTTTACCTGAACTTCACACTTAACATTCTCAACACAGTGAACTAATTTCCAAAAAAAGTATTGAAACAATTAAGCTCTGCATCAAACCACCTAATGCCAGACTTCAGATACTCCTTAGACAAAGGAGTGCTTATACTTATACTGACATATTGACTTCCCCTAATTGCACAACATAATTTTGCAAAAAGTGACAGCTAGCAAATAAACAAAAGTGAAGCACTTTCATCCAGTAAACAAGGGAATTTAGCTAATTCATATAGTTCATGGATTCATGGCTCTAAAAGAGAAATTAACCTAATAAAAAAACTACCAATTCAAATAAAATTATTCATTTCTAACTAAAAAATCATTTTTATATCTTGTTAGAAATCCCATTTCAAAATCACACATGCAAACAAAGGTGCATAGTGCCCATTGTTCTAAATAAAATGTAAAATAACTGAACTGCAGTATTAGATCTTAAAAAACATTAAATCAGTCCCTAGTAGTGGCTTAGTTCAATAAACTTGCAAATAAAAATGAGCTCAAATGAGCAATTAAAACATAAACAAAATATGTACCCCAGGTCCTGATCACAAGTTAAAAATTAAAAATTAAAACAACACTGTTATAATTTGGCCAATCAGTCCTAAAAAAAAAGAAAAACGTGTCACTGATTAAAGAAGGGAGATTACTCTTAAAAGAAGAAAGAGCTTCATACCTCTTTTGGTGGGGGGGCTTGAAGATAAGGGTGATATGAATATTTCATGATAGCCCACAAACATTTGAGAGACAGACATCGGGAAAAAACTGGAAAAAACTTAATTGCCAGTGAGCCTCTTTACCATAAAGATAGTGAACATCCTCAGTTTGTATTTAAGACTACTAGCAACATTAAACATATATTAGAAAGTAACATTTTCACTAATAAGGACAATGCAGGGAATAAAAGAGGAACCCACAAATGTGGGTCTTGGAATCAAAGTTTTAAAGTTTTTACAGGGGACACAATAAATATTGAGAGGGAAGTTTGTTGAAACATACAATTACAACATGGTAATTGTCACTCCAGAGGCCTTGTATAATTTGTGAAATGCTCCAGGTGTTCCAGCTTTTATGTTGGAAAACCTGAGAGGACTTTGTGCAAAAGAATATCTGAACACTGTTGCTATACTGTTAACAGTAATGTTAAGAATACCTTGTATAAACACTTAGTGGTCTGAAATGGATTTATAAAGTACAAGTTTGGGATCTTAGAAGTGGTCACCCCAGATTTAAAATGAGATGCATTTGAAAACAGACTGCAGTACAAAGAATTGTTTTGGCAACTCTGGTTATATTTCCATAGCGCCAGAACTGTAGCTTAGAGCAGACAAATTATAAGAGCATTTTTTTTTTATTTTTAATTTTTAGCTTGTGATCAGAATCTTTTAGTTTGTGATCAGAATCGGGGAGACCACGGTGGTGCAGTGGTTAGCATTGTCGCCTCACAGCAAGAGGTTTTCCGGTTCGATTCTCAGCTAGGGTGCCTTCTGTGCGGAGTCTGCATGTTCTCCCTGTGGTCGCGTGGGTTTCCTCCAGGTGCTCTGGTTTCATCCCAAAGACATGCAGTAGGTGGATTGGACACTCTAAATTGGCCCTAGGAGTGAGTGTGTGCATGTGTGTGCCTTCTGTTGAAGGATGGGCACCGGGCTGGCAACACAACACTGTAAACGTCCACTGCCAATTATGAGCAGACAGGTGATCCGCTGTGGCAACCCCTAACCTAATAGCCGAAAGAAGAAGAAGCTTGTGATCAGAATCTGGGGTACATATTTTAGTTACATTTTGATAACTGATTTTAAATAGTTTTTATTTGCAAGTTTATTAAACTAAGCCACTATTAGGAACAGATTTGATAATTTATAAGATCTAAAACTGCATTTCATTGATTCTATGGGAAACCAAATAATTTTCTTATTTTACATTTTATTTAGTACAATTCACCTGTGTTTCCTCACCTGTGATTTTGAAATAAGATTTCTAACAAGATCTAAAATTGATTGTTTAGTTATAAATTATTAATTTTATTTAAAATAGAATTTTTTTTATTAGATGTTAACAAGTTTTATAATTTTCTATTGTTTGGTTTACATCTCTTTCAGAGCATGAATCCAACAGGTAAAAAAAAAATGATAAAACTTGTTAAGACCAATGCACCAGACCAGAAACTGGATCAACTTACTGAGGACATCAGCTTCATCAAGGGAGAGTTAACTAACCTGCTGTAACTAGTCATGCAAAGCCAGCCTGCCTTGGCGCCCAGCAGTTATTCTATATAAATGAAACAACCAGCTCCAGTCAATGAAGAGCTTTGTTCTAACAATAATTGTGGGACTTCCAGCCTAGACAAAGATTTCAGAGACACATCTTCTATTGTGATTATAGATGAACCTAGAGAAAACCTGTCAGTGCAGTGGCGCAACAGGTAGAACACTCACCTTTTACTGCACAAGGCTATGGGTTCTATTTCTATGCCAGGTAGATTGATTGCTAGCACTTCGGTGCAGCATTAGGGGGTTGCTAAAATTCTAAATGTGCCAAACTTTGGATGAGATTTTAAACCAAGCTCAATCTGCTTAAGTCGCTGTTAGCTCAGGTGGATGTAAAAAATCCAATCACATGTATTGAAAAGAGTAGAGGTCATTTATTGCTATACAAAAATGTTATTTACAAAATACTTATTTACAAATATTTACAAGCATGCATATATATATATATACTGAATAAGGAGAAAGTAACAGCTAGTTGCCTGTCAGGTGCCAGGATCCGCCACATAACGCACTCAGGTCCCTCAACAGCAGGTACATATATGACTATATGACTCTGTCATTGTACATGTGGGTGTGAATGACCTGAGACATACCTCCATGGACTACATGAAAAGAGACATGGAGGAGCTCTTGGATTATGTAGCCCAGGCAGGTATGACCCTAGCCCTGAGCAGCATCCTACCATCACCCAGAATGATACCACAGTACAAGCAGAAAATTATTGATTTCAACATTTGGCTAAGTTTCTGGTGTCATTTTAAGGTGATCCAGTATCTGTCTGCCTGGGATGACATGATTGACAGACCTCGATGCTTTGCCAGAGATGGCCTACATCTGTCACCCCTGGGCTTCTGGTTACTGGCCAAGGTTCTTGCCACCTCTATAGTGCCTTTTTTAGATGGTATTCCAAAGACCAAATTACCACCATAACAGCTACAAACAAATGCAATCTGAGGGTTATGCTGCTCAACACTAGAAATCTAAATCTCAAAATGCACTGGCTTGAAGCACTCCTTAAAATGGAGAACATCAACATTTGTGCTGTAACAGAGACCTGGTTCAAGGCAGCAGAAAGCACCCCTCCACTAATAGGCTATAACTCATTTCATACCTTTAGGCCCCAGGACTTGGACCGAAGCTCCAAATGCGGTCGTGTTTCCATATTCATAAAGGATGCACACACCTCCAGACTGGTAGCCCACCATAATGCATCAAAGATACTTCAGGTGCAGCTAACACTGGGTAAGACAACGATTCAGGTCATAGCCTGCAATAGGTCCCCAACCATGTCCCAAGACTCACACTCCATGTTCCTAAGTACCCTGGAGAATATTAGGATCCAACCTAAAACTCTCATACTGGGCACCTTCAACTACCCCTCCATTACCTGGGAAAACTGCTCATGTACCTATACACTTGCCCAACATTTCCTGGAATTCATTAATTCCAATGCCCTGGACCAGCTCATTCTTAACCCCACTAGAGGTAGCAACATCCTTGACCTGGTCATTACTAACATGGGCGACCATTGCTCTACACCAATAGTTAACTCCTCCCTGGTTAGATCCGACCACAAACTAATCACCTTGGAAATCCACATTACGTCCACCCCACCCCCCCAGCAAAGGTAACCACCACGAAAAACTTCTCCAAAGCTAACTTTGGGCTCCTAAAAACTGAGGTGGCTAACTTCACGGCACCCATGCAAATGGATAATAGTTGCATGAATGCCAAATCATACACCAATGCACTGTACGAACACATACACAAATGCACGGATCTTGCCCTACCCAATAGAACCAAAATGCTCTCCTCCAAAAAAGGAAGCCAATCTCATGGTCCCCTGCCATAAGCAAATTCTACAACAGAAGGAAGAAACTGATGCAAAATAAGGTGAAGTCCCAAGACTGGAAAAACTCCCTTATCAGCCTCAACAAAAAGTTAAGATCCCTCATCAAATCCTCTAATGCTAGCTATGAAAACAGAATTGCAGCAGATAATAAAGACAACCACAAGGCCTTCTATAGTTATGTAAAGAATCTCCATGGCAATACCCAGATTTGCTCTGAGTTATTGCACAATGGTACCTCCTATATCGAGCCAACAGATATTTCCAATATACTGGCCAACAGATTCAATGCCAAATTTGCCTTCCCCCCCCAAAGGACTAATAACAATAACAATAGATTGTCAGGCACCCAGTATTACTGCTGCACTGGTTAAAACAGCACTATCCAAGGCCAAAAATACAGCTTCTATGGGACCTGACAATATTCCTGGCTGTGTTCTATATTAACTACAGAGTGAACTGGCACCTCATCTGTGTCTCCTGTTCAATCACAGCCTCACCTCAGGATTTGTTCCTACCGAATGGTGCATTGCTACAGTCATCCCTCTCCACAAAGGAGGAGCGACTACAGACCCTGGGAACTATCGCCCCATTAGCCTGATGAGTCTAATATGCAAAGCTATGGAAAGCATCATCATGGGCCTAATAAACAAGGATATAAGGAATATCCAAACTCTGGATCCCACACAGTTTGGTTTTGTGAAGGGTAGATCATGCCTGCTCAACTTGGTCGACTTCTTTGAGTCAGTCACCAGAGCTGTGGATGAAGGCAAGGTAGTTCATACAGCCTACCTTGATCTGGCCAAGGCCTTTGATACCATTCCCCACTCAAGAATCATAGAAAAACTACGCTGGGCATCAACCCCTATATCACTAGGTGGGTTGCAGACTGGCTCACAGATAGAACCCACAATGTGAAAGTAGCTGACTCCAAGCCAGACTGCTGACCAGTCATGAGTGGAGTCCCACAGGGGTCATTCCTGGGTCCTCTCCTGTTTGGTATCTACTTCTCTGAAGTCCAGGCCAATACGAAGGGACTCTGGCTGACAAAGTCCACAGACGATTGCAAGTTGGTAGCCATTATTAACTCCTTAAGTGATATTGACATCCTACAGAAAGGCCTCACTGAGACCAACAACTGGTGTCAGAACCATGGCCTTAAGTTCAATGCCAAAAAAATGTGTCATCATCCCCTTTGGGAAAAACCTGCTTCCCATGAATTACAGCATCAATGGTAATCCACTGAACACAGAAGGCATTATAAAACATCTGGGAACACAGGTTGACAGCAAACTCTCTTTTGACCACCACATTGCCACTGTGGTCAGAAAGTCCTTCTGTGTGGCACATCTCTTTATATAGGGTTTTGCATCCAGGAAGAAAGAGGTCATTGTCTTCCTCTACTCTTCCCTCATTAGGCCAGTCATCGAGTACAATGCCCCATTTGGCATGTATCTCACTAGACACCTGCAACAACTGGAGAGGTCACAAAAGTACCTCACAAAAAGGATCCTAGGCCTTAAACACTTGTCCTATATGGACAGACTCAAAAAACTCCAACTATTCTCTTAGAGGCGATCTCTGCTTGACTTACAAAGCCATGTCTGACCCAGCTCTGTTAGAAATCCTACATCTAAAGAAATCCCAATCCCTCCACACCACACACTCCAGAGATCTCAACCTCATTACCACAATCAACAGAATGTGCTGGAGGGACAGGTTCATAACCCAGAGACTACTCATGCTATGAAATAGACTTCCCATACATGTCAATCAGAGCACCTCACTGGCCTTCTTCAAGAGAAATCTTAATGAGTGGAAGGGATTCACCCCAGGGATCACTCTAGTGGCTCTACTCAACAGAGGCACTGGGAACTAAGGTCAGATGGCATGATGCCAGGGCAATCCTATGGGCTAGGCTTGGAAAGGCTCCAAGGCCATTAGACTAGTACACACCTATGAATCTAAGAACCTATATATATATATATATATATATATATATATATATATATATATATATATATATATATATATATATATATATATATACACACACACACACACACACACACACACACACACACACACACAAATTTGATTACACAAACATACTTCAGTTTCATCCCTGTTAGACCCCCCACTCTTTTTTCCATAACCACCATATATTGTTACTAAAATCCAGTTACCATTAAACATAATTTTATTTATTCTTTCATTCCATATAAGCAGTATAATATAAAATACATTTTTGGCTATTCTTTTAACATATTATTTACTTCTATTCTTATAATATCCATGTTTAATCATATCCATGTTTGTTTTATCCACTTCTGTTCTAACTTCAAAAAAATCTTCTTTACATAGTCTTTTCCCATAACTTTTTACTCGTTTACATTTCAAAAAGTGCATGGTCTATAGTTTCTTCTTTTTGACAATGTAAACATATTCAATTACTTATAGCATATTTCCTTTTACTGACAATTTATCTATTACCAGTCCCCACAAACAAATCTTGACATTCTACTTTCTGATTACACCATTTACTTCTTATTTTTATAGCTTTATTTTTTTTTTTATCTGTTAGATATTACCATGGTTTTACATAGTAATAATGTTTCATCGTTACATTCTTATACCATACTTTTATGTATTTTTCTATAACATTGCTTTTTATTTTCCAAAAAAAAATTGTTTTGGTAATATTTTATTTCCTCATTTATATACTCTTTTTCTCTTTTACTCTATTTTACCATACCCCAAAATTGATCATACTTATGTTTATACAATTTTACTACTAATTCTATCATCTTTTTCATGTATCCACTTTGACACATTGTACAAATTTAATGAAACAGCATATACCACTGGGTTAATTAACCTTAAAGCACCATCATTTTTATTTACATACAAAATTCCTCTTTTCACTGGGTTTAATCTCGAACCCATATAAATTAAAAACTATCTGTAATAATTCCTTTTCAAATACTGTTGGCATCATAAATACATTTGCTAAGTATGCTATTTTCCCCACAGTACTGAATTTATCAAATAAGCATTATTTCTAAATGATAATGTATATGTTATCCAGAAAAGATGGGTTTGTTTTATTTCTTATATATTTTTTTTGCACTAAATTCTACTTACACCTTTATTCCTAATTTTATACCTAACACAGAAATGCCTTTAATTGCTAAATAAATACATCTGATCTTTACTACATTACCTAAACCTTTGCTTTTCTCTATGTTTAAAGCCATCCCTATTATCTCTAGGCACTCATTTGTGGAGAATATTACTTCCTTTATCCAAAATTTGTTTTTTTGCAATTATTATAATGTCATCTGCATATGTTAACAGAAATGGATTTCTTAACTCTTCAGGTGTTATATACCCACCACCTTCATTTTGTAATTTATTTCATATACTATTAAATTCATAAATGATACAAACAGTATACAACTCAGTGGGGATCCCTGTCTTACACCACTCTTCATATGTACCCCTTGGCTTAACCAGCTATTTACAAGAATGTTTACTTTATTATTACTCTATGCTGACATACATAATTTCCTAACTTACTCACTTTACATTCTTTCATTATTACACTGCCATGTCTAATTGTGTCAAATGCCTTATTAACGTCTCCTATCATGATTTTCACTTCTTTGTTTCTTGTCATAATATCACCCAAAATTTCTCTAGCTATCATTAATGATTCTTGACAACCCTTCCCCTTTATACTATATATGCAATCCTTCATAATATTTTTTCATTTTAGCTTCAAATCTCTTTTGTATTGTTTTCATAAAAATCTTGCAATCATTATTCAATACTATCAGTCTCCAGTTTTTTTAATTGTCTTCTATCTTCCTTCTTATATATGAATTTAAGTATTCCACTGCATGATTCTTTATACATAAAACCTTCATTTAACCATTCATTCAAAATATTTAAAAATAATTTTTTTGTCAGTTCCTTAAATTTTAATAGATTTCACACCCTATTCCATCTGGTCCTGCAGCCAAATCTGTATTTGCTTGTACTAATACTTTAACTAGCTCATTTAAAGAAATCTCCTTTTCCAACTCTTTAGTCTCTTTTTCTGTTAACTTTTGTTTACTTTCCATGTTTTTTACTACTCTTTTTTATTTAAACATTTATTGTATATATTGCACCATACCATTTGTAATCTTTTCCTGAGTTCTTTATATTTCTCTATTTACATTTTTTATTTCTGTCATTACACTGCCATCTTCCTTTACTAATCTGCTTAAGCAATTCAGTATTTCTCTTTTTCCTTGTAAAATATATTTGCTTATATAACAGTTCTTGTATGTTTTCTTGATTTCTTTCATATAATTCTTTTTCTTTGTCAAAGTACTTTCTATCATTATGTTCTAAATCTTCCAATGCATCATAAGTTCTTTTATAGTTTTCTTTCTCTGCTTTTCTCACATCAGATTTCCACTGAAAAAAATGTACATTTTTCCTTAAATATCATCCACCATTCAGGCCAGTCTTTATAAAATGTTCTCATAGTAATATGCTCTCCATAACTGAATTACTAATCTCTTTCCTTATTCATTCTATGTTTTCTCATTTATCCTTTTTATTCCTTTGCCTATTTTTATATATTCCTTGTTTTCCTTTAACTCTAGTCATATTGCAAGATGATTAGAAAATCCTGTTTTGACTACCACTCCTTCTCCTATAACTAAACATTTTAATAGTATAAAATAATCTATTTCAGTTCTATACATACCCCTTTTGTAAGTCAATGAATTTTTGTTCCAGAGTTTTAGCTGACCACATCATATAACTTCTAACATTGTTCTTATATAATTTCCTTTCTTTTTACTCTTGCCTTTTAAAACACAATTATAGTCCCCTGTTAGTATAATATTTATATTTATCAGTACATAGTCTAAAATCTAATGAAATAAGCTTTCCATTTCTTTACAATTTGTATAAGCATATAATGTTATAATTCTATATACTTGTTCTTTCCATCTTAAATCAACAATGGTTAGTCTTCACATTTTTGCTAAAGTAACATCTAATATCTTTACTGTATTTCTACAGAATATAGCTATTCCAGAACATCTCTCATTTCCCAAATTCCAGATCATCTTTCCTCGCCATAGCTTCTCTGTTTGCAATTTTTCTTGTGCCTTCTAATATAATTGCATCTACATTGCATGTGTTACACCACTCTAAAATTCCTGTTCTTCTTAATACTATTCACATTTACAGAAAGCGCTCTAAACATAATCTTTGTTTTCCTTTTCCTTAAATTCATGGTTTCTTAAGGTCATAGAGAATTATTAGGCTAGCTTTCTTAATAGGCCCTTCTAAGCCTAACCAATTTCCTTTACAGAGGTGAGAATTAAACACTGTACCTTGTGACTGTTAGTCAAACACCTTAATCATTACACCATGCCCCAATCATTAACTGTACATATTCTCTTTCATCCATTTCCTTTCTTTTTTCTTTTGTGTTTATCACTTTAAATTTTCTTTTTCTGTCTTTTACCTTTTTATCAATAGATTTCTTTTTCCCTTTTACTACCTCCCAATATATGTCTTCTTCATCACTTATTCAGAACCTTTTTCTATGACCTCTTTATTATTTTTCTCATCTATGTCTTCTTCTATTTCTATTACTTCTAAAATTTCTTCTCTTTGTTCATTTTCTTATCTTACTTTTTCATTTTCCTGAATCTTTTTATTTTTGCAAGTCATCCATAAATGTCAACTTTTATTACATTTACAAAATTTCAGTTAACATTTTCTGCATAATTTTGCATTCCCCCACGAATATGACATTTCACGGTTACTAATCAAATGTCCTTCTTTTCCACAAAAAAAACATGTTTTGGGTTGTCACTAGCATTTTACAGTGTCCCTATTCCCCTCCACATTTATCATGCTTGGTATATATAACATTTTTTCTCTTTCTATTTTTAACACAATATTACAATCCCAGCCACCAGCCCATAAACCCCTTTTGTCATAAACTTTTCATAAAGCTTTCAAATGTTCTTTCAAAGTCTCTCTTTCTATTTCGGTTTGAAATTGTACATTAATTTTCTTTGTTTCCCTGTTAAATGCTTTTATCACATAAAGACTCCATGGGTTACAGTCTTTCTATTTTTTTTCATATTCTCCAAGAAACTTTTCCATTGAAAAAACAGTCTTAAATATAATGTCACAAAATGTTTCTTTGCTACTAAGAATAAATGTTGCATAATGATGATGAATTGGTGATATCCTCACAGACACAAACCACAGGGCTTGATTCTCACCTTTGAAGGGAAATTGGCTAGACTTAAAATGGTTTGCAAGGGCAGCTACCCTAGTACTTACCTATGAACCTCATGTGCTTTTACAACCAAAGCAGCTATTAAATTGCCCCACACTTCATACCTATCCATTTCTGTATCTTCTTTACTTTGGATTCTTACCACATACCTCGATTTTTCATTTTCTTCTGCCTTATTTTCTGCTACTCCATTTTGGTCTTCTTTTACTTTCTGTGCATATGTTTTCTTTTCCATCTCACCACTATTCTTAAAGATTGTCTCTGCATACTATTTTTATATTTCCTCCACAATGCCCCCCCCCCCCCCCAGGAAACAGCTCCTTCATTTTCTGACTCACTCAGTACCACAATTTATTTAAGTAAATCATCCCATAACTTTCCTGACTGGAGGGTTGTAATTATACATCCATCATTTGCATCATCTCCATCACACAGGTTTCTTTGAAACATTTGCTCAGAATCCCACACACATTATCTGGTCTTGATATTTGCTTTCTCCATTTCTTTCACCACTCCATCTCCTTCTCTCTCCATCTGTCTCCCTGTTTCTCCAGGCCACCTCTGCTATTGGAACAGAAACAGGGAGTTCTCCTCCAAAATGGGTCCCACTTGCAACAATGACAAGTAGGGGAAGTTCCCAGATGCCTTGGCCAAATTTTCCCTAATAGTGTAAATACCACTGCAAGTCTCCCCTGAAAAGAATCTGCTAGCCTAATGGGATTAACTATGTCAACAAAGGTTAAATAAAATAAATAAATGAACATTTCAGGTTCTGTACACATTTCTTCACCACATGATATTCACAGAACTCTCCCAGTGTTCAGGTCTAAATAGTGAATGAAATGGACAGTTGTTTTCAATTTCTCAAATTGGTTAACAAAATATTATTATTTTAAAGGTCGTATTATGTACCTTGAAAACTCAATTAATTTGATTGCTTGTCCTTAAAATACCTTATACAGAGTTCTGAAAAATTACTTTTAAATGTACATTGGCCAGTATTCATAGTCAGTTACACAAATGCATTAAGGCAAAAATGCTATCACTTGCAGGGAGCTCTGCTACTTCTAGGTCTGAGTTGTTTGTCTTGGTCACGCCAAAATTGCTTGCACCGAGAGCTGCTCACCTGCCAAGGAGTCAAAAACATAAGCAAATGATTACTTCTTATGACTATGATAATCAGGAAATCCTTGATAGGTTCAGAGTGGATAGGAACAGTATAAGGGTCCTAGTGAGCATGTTTGATCCCACAGGGGCACTGGATGAATGTGTAGATTTCCTATTGCTGTGGCCACCATACTATGTATACCTATCACTATATTTGCTACAAGGACCTTCAAAAGACAGACTAGGGACATGCTGGGAATACCACGGGCTTCTGGCTTGAGGATACTGAAGCAGTTTATTGATGTAGTCTTGGCACATGTGGATCAGTACATTTATTTCCTGGTGTCAGCTCAGGATCAAGCCAGGACTATGCTTGCTTTTTATGGGCTGGCACATTTTCCTTAGGTACTCAGTGCAATAGATGGTACCCATGTTGCAATTAAGACCCCTTCAGGTCAAAAGGGGGAGCAATATCACAATAGAAAGGGCTACCATTTCATAAATTCCCAGGTAGTGTGTGCTGCATGGGGTGCATCACCAATGTATCTGCCCAGCATCCAAGCAGTCCACATGATTCCCATATCTGCCATACTAGCTTACTCTACTGCCTCTTCCTGAATAGTAGGATGCCCAGCGGTCAATTTTTGTTTTGTTTTGTTTTGTTTCTTTGTGTTATTTAAGTAGTTATTCATGTTAAACAGTATTGCTTTATAGTAATGTTGATTTTCCTGTTTTGTCACCCCCTCCCCCTCCCTTTTTCTCTGTTTTTTTTTTCTTTTTCAGGTTTCTGGATATCGACTGGATCCATAGCTCATGACTCCAATGAGAAATCCAAGTGGATCTGCAGAGGACACATATAACAATTTCCTGTCCCAGACCCGTACTGTCATTGAGAGGGTCCTTGGCCTCCTGAATAGACATTTCAGGTGCCTGCATGAGTTTGGGAGTGCTCTTCAGTATGACTCAGCTATTGTGTGTAGGATGTTTACTGTCTGTAGCATTTTGTGTAATATGGTCATGTGCCAGTCTGATGGTGAAGTAAGTAACCCATGCTGTCACTGCAGCTTCCAGTTCTAGTCTCACTATGACTAATGATGACCAGCAGGCAGCAGCAGTAGTAGTAGTAAGGGACTTCATGTGGCAGTCTAGTGCACATCACATGGCTGTGCATGTAAAGAGCCAGCCTCTTGTCCAGAACATTTACCAAGAAATTCAGGTTAGTGTTTCCTTACCTGTAAAAAAACACATAGAATATAATTGATGCATGCAGTGATATCCATGGGCTATGCTGTGTGGTGCATGTTCTACTGTCACTGTTCATCTGACATTCTCTTTCATCTTAAAATATTTCTTTATTATTACCTGTTTGAGTAATACTCATGTTTAGACATGCCTGAGTGCTCAGTGATTCCTGCTCAGTGATGCTGAAAGGCATCAATTAAAGAAATAATTCAGCAGGTTTACCTGCTGCGTCGAACAATTTGTTTAGTGATTTCTTCACTATGCAATAAAAAGCAATACTGACAACAATGAAATACTCGGTTACATACATTTCTCTTTACTGTATTCTGTTGTACTGCACATCAGATTGTTTTTATAGTGTGATACAAAATAAATTCTGAGCAGAAACTGTCATCATCTGTACAATGAAGAGGCTGCAGTGGCTGCAGTTAAGTTTACATGGGAGGATACTTATTTTAATGTGTCATTTCCTTACGATATGTTTTGCCTGAACATGTTTGTTCATTACTATTTTGATGTTTTAGGTGACAACCACCATAAGGAATTGTAATTTATGTATCATTGTTTTTTTTTCCAGTGTTTATTCATGTACCTAATAGCATTACACCGATGATGTCTGCATGTGTGTGTGTGTGTGTGTGTGTGTGTGTGTGTGTGTGTGTGTGTGTGTGTGTGTGTGTGTGTGTGTGTGTATCTATATGGATTCACTTCATAATTTCGAAATACTGAAATACCATGAAGAGGAGTTTAAAAAATTCAAATATCTAGGAGTCTGGATTGATCCCTTGACTTCCAACCTCATTTTGAAAACACCTGAAAGAGATAAACTCCTTACTCTACAGGGGCAACAAAATCTCTTCTTTCCTGTCTCACCCGACAAGAAATTATATTGACAAATGAATTCTTCTAGTCCAACTTGAGAACCAAAAAAGACTGCAGGATATGGCAATTTTCCAAATAAGTGACAGGCAGCAAAACACCTGTGAGATGAATATTTTTAACAAAAAAATAAACAAAAGTTAAATGCTTTCATCCAGTAAACAATTGACTTTTTCAGAACTAAACTTGGAAATTATGTCACTTACTTTTGTCTAATTCATACACCTGTTGGATTCATGCTCTGAAAGAGACATAAACCAAAAAAACCAAAAAACTTGTTAACATCCAATAAAGAACTGCCATTTCAAATAAAATGAATCATTTATAGCTAAACAATCAATTTTAAATCTTGTTAGAAATTTCATTTCAAAATCACATTTGCAACTGAACAATGGGATGTAGTGCCCACTGTATTAAATAAATTATACAATGATGACTCATTTGTATTCAAAAACGAGCATGCTAATTGGACAACCCAATCAGCGTACCCATTGTAAATCAACTATATGCTAATCGATTAATGTCTGGCCACTGAAATACCATTGAGAAGCTGGACTTCTATTGGAATATGCTGAGAGACAGAGCAAATTCGAAGAAAAATCAGGTCTGTTCTCAAAAATAAAGAAACAGAAACATAACCTGATTTTCTGCCCTGTCCCTCATAAAATCTCAACAGAAAAAAAAAAAAACACAACAGAAAATCACTTTTCTCTTTTGCTCTCCTGCACTGCACTGATGTACTGTGCACGTGTGGGGACCAAGTCCCATGTAGTACATCAGTAAAGAAGGAAAAATAAGGAGGAACACTTTGGTGCTCTTATACAAAGACATTATTTAAGAAAGGTAAGCCATTTCTTTCTTAAATAATGTCATTGTATAACAGCAATACTCCACTCCTGGTTGAGGGTATATTGTAATTTACCCACAGTTCACTTAGGTTAATAATGCAGGCTTTGCCCTTGTGATCAAACCACCCCAACCTTGCATAAATACTGATACACCCACTCCCAGTTGTGGATTATTGCTAAAATGTGAAACAAAAATATTTGATCGCCAATGGTATCAACAAAATGCATTATTAGATCTTAAAAAAAAAAAAACATCAAATCTGTTTCCAATAGTGGCTTAGTTCAATAAAACTGGAAATAAAAATTATCTTAAATCAACAGTCAAAATATAACTAAAATATGTACTACAGAGCTTGATCACAAGTTAAAAATGAAAAATGACGAAACATATTCCTATAATTTGGCTACTCAAAGATTAATTACTGAAGCTGTGAAATATGTTCATTTAAACCTGGAGGTTTTGGGGCATTTAATCAGAGCTGCCATAAAAATTCTTTGTACTCCATTCTGTAACCCCATCCTCTCTCTCTTAAATCTGGGGTGACCACTTCTAAAATCCCAAACCTGAACATATAAATCTATTACAGAGTGTTTGTACAAGGCATTGTCAACTTGTTTGTCTTTTTCAGCTTTTCCAGGTTAGGGATCGCCACAGCGGAACTCTGGTCCGTTAATGATTTTATGGTGCCGAGTTGCCAGCCTGACACCCAACCTTCAGCGAAGGCACACCCACTCACACATGTCTTTCGGAGACCACTCGACCGTGGGGAGGACATGCAGACTCCACACAGAAGGCGCTCCAGCTGAGAATTGAACAGGAGAACCTCTTGCTGTGAGGCAACAACACTACCGCTGTACCACTGTGGATTTTTATACAAGACATTGTCAACACTACTCTTTAATAATAATGTAATAGTGTTCATAAATTTTTTTGAGCAAAGTCCTTAGTTTTTCCAACATAAAAGCTGGAACAACTGTAGCATTTCACAAGATATACAAGGCCTCTGGAGTGACAATTACCATGTTGTATTTGTATATTTCTACAAATTGCACCCTCAATACTCATTGTCTCCCCTATAAAAATATATGAACATTGATTAGAATACACACATTTGTGGGTTCCTCTTTTCTTTGCCTGTCTTGTCCTTGTTAGTGAAAATGTGCCGTTCTAATATATATTTAATGTTCCTAGCAGTCTTAATCATGAAATGAGGATGTTCTCCGAATGTATTGTAAAAATGTCCACTGGCTGTGAAAATTATGCAGTTCTTCCTGATGATTTCTTTAAACAGGTGAATGTGCCAGCTATAATGTAACACCATAACCCTCTCAAAAGTTTGTGGGCTATCATGTTTGACATTAGACATGTTCAATTTGTCACAGTTATGTTTAAGCCCCACTGCCAAAAGAAGTGAGAATTTTTTTTTGTTCTTTTAAGGGTAATCTCCCTTCTTAAATGGGTGACTGTTTTTTTTTTTTTGTTTGTTTTTTTTATTCTATAGTAAAAATGTTGTCATTGGAAACCATACATGCCAGATGAATAAAATTACCTTTAACTATTCCCTTTTTCAGGGAAAATGGACAAAACACTCAAAGTGTAAATATCTATTACTAAAAAACTGGTTTTCTGAAAATGTTGGGTAAAAATAATCCATCCTTCTTGTGCATACTTACTTCCAAGTAACTGGCGTGTTCAGAGTAAAAGTGAAGTGTGAACCTCTAAACAGTGGTAGTGCTGCTGATGTAATGTATAAATCTACTGAGCTGATAAACAGTACAACTCCACAAAACAAAAATATCATCTAGGTAATGTAGATATAATTTACAAAATTTACAATATTTAGATTTAGCAATATGTTTGGTTTCCTAGGTGAGAATAACCGAGTTTCCAAAAATGGAGGCACAAGCTGCCCCCATAAGAACCCCCTTGATTTGTGTATAAGTCTCACTTTCAAAATAGATGAAATTATTGTTCAAGCCTAAGTCCACACATTTCATAGCAAACTTGAGTTCCACATTGGTAAGAAATTTTAATTCAGTTAAGGCTTCTTAAAAAACACTCATCCTTTCTTCCTGTGGCATACAAGTCAAAAGCACTGTTACATCAATGGTAAGAAAACTGTCATTTTCCTGAAATAATTCATGTTGGATCCTAGCAAGGAAATCCCAAGAATCCTTTAATAGGTGCTCCATGACAGAAGTCACAGGTTTCAAAAGCGTATCAATGTATACTGCAAAAGGGTATGTCTTTGACATTTGTGCAGATATAATAGATTGAAAAAGCTTTATGTGCACATTGGGAATCCCAAAGGATGGTAGGAATCATTGGGTGGAGGGGCTCCTTAAAAATATAAACAAAGATACATTTATTCTTCTTTGAATCAATCAGTCATCCAGTGGATAATAATATCTTTTTGACTGTTATGTTGATTTCATTGCCAGAAATATCCACATATATGTTCTCATCTTGAAGAATTTTAAATATAGAACTGTTGAATTAAAAATATCAAAAATAACAATCCTCCTCCTTTATCAAGCTTCATGATTCTTAATGTTGTATCACCTACCAGCCATCTTAAATGGGTATTATCTTTCCTTGTTAAATTGTGATACATGAAATGCCTTTTCTTAGTTCCTGAATTGTAAATGTCTGTTAGACAAGCTGTTTAAAAGGTTTGAACTTACAGGTGCATGATAGTATGGTACTTTACTTCTGGAACCCCTTGGGTTGGAGAAAGAAACATGGCCTCAAGCTGAATACCAAAAAGTGACATCCCCACAAATTATCACATTAATAACAACATTCTAAGCATGCAATCAGTCATGAGGGATTTGGGCATCCAGGTTAATAGCTACCTGACTTTTGATCACCATGTTGCTTCCATTGTACGGAAAGCTTTCTACATGGCCCACCTTATAAGGCACATTATTGAGTACAATGCCCCTTTCAGCATGTACCTTGCAAAGCATATGCAGCAGCTGAAGAGACCACAGAGGTTCATCACCAGGAGAATCCAAGGCCTCAAACATCTACCATACACAGATAGGCTAAAAGCCCTGTCCCTCTACTCAGTTTCATACAGACTCCTCAGAGGTGACCTCTGTCTTGTATACAAACCAATATCAGACCCCGCCTTGATGGGATTGCTGCATATCCGCAAGTCAAACTCCACTCGAGTAACCCGCACGTGTGACCTCAACCTGGTCTATGACATTAATAGGACTTGTTTGCAGGACAGATTTGAGTCCCAGAGACTCCCCCATCTGTGGAATAGACTCCCTCTCCACGTCAAGCAGAGTACCTCATTATCCCTTTTTAAATGCAACCTGGATAACTGGATGGGAAACAGAAAATACACCCCTGGGATTCCACCTTTGTCCCTGCTGGACAGGGGAATCAGGTGCTGACTTGGCTAAACATGGGCTAAACTCTTGTCTAGGCTTATAAGGGTCTCAGGGCAAATAGCTTAGTAACTTCCTATGATCCTATGTTGGTGACGCTGCATGTTTTACCCTTCCTGAAAATAAATGTCTAAATCGATTTTTTGGTAAGCATTTTAAATTCTACAGTGGACCTCATTAGACTGTGACTTTTATTTGGGACAAAAGTGAAATCCCTTTCAAAAAGAGAAAAAAAATTATATAGTAATGGCCAACCTTCTATAGTTAAATATATTAAAATATTCACCAGGCTGAACAAGGAGGAAATTACAGTGAGCTGCCTGTTGGGTGCCAGGATCTGCCACATAACTCAGGTCACTCCAAAACAAGTACAAATATGACTCTGTGATTGTCCATGCTGGAGTGAATGACTTAAACCATACCTCCCTGGACTACATGAAGAGAGACATGGAAGAGCTCTCGGATCATGTGGCCCAGGCAGGTATGACCCTAGCCCTGAGTAGCATCCTGCCTTCGCCTAGAATTATACCACAATATAAGGACAAAATGATTGACTTCAACAATTGGCTAAGCTTCTGGTGTCATTCAAAGGGGATCCAGTATCTGTCTGCCTGGGACAACATGATCGACAGACCACGATGCTTTTTCAGAGATGGTCTGCACCTGTCGCCCCTGGGATTCAGGTTACTGGCTAAGGCTCTTGCCACCCCTATAGTGACTTTTTTAGGCAAAGTTCAAAGGACAAAACCACCACTGTAACAGGTACAAGCATGCAAAATCTGAAGGTAATGCTACTCAATGCTAGAAGTCTAAACTTCAAAATGCACTCTCTCGAGGCACTCCTAAAAATGGAGAACATTGATATCTGTACAGTAACTGAGACCTGATTCAAAGCTCCAGACAGCATCCCTGCAATACCAGGCTACGACTCTTACCACACTTTTCGGCCACCAAACCAGGATCGAAACACTAAAGGTGGAGGAGTGTCCATATTCACCAAGGATAGTCACACCACCAGGTTAGTTGCCCAACACAATGCGTCTGAAATTCTCCAGGTGCAACTAACACTAGGTAAGACTGCAATCCAAATTGTAGCTTGCTACAGATCCCCCACCATGCCCCAAGATTCTTACTACACCTTTCTAAACATACTGGAAAATATTAATATACAACCAAACACCCTAATACTGGGTGATTTCAACTACCCTGCCATTAACTGGGAAAACTACTCATGCACCAACACCTTTGCCCAACGGTTCTTGGAATTCATAAATTCCAATGCCCTGGATCAACTAATCCATAGTCCCACCAGGGGCCCCAATATCCTAGACCTGGTCATTACCAACATGGGAAATTGATGTTCCACACCTATGGTCACCCCCTCGTTGGTCAGGTCAGACCATAAGCTAATCACCCTTAACATCCACATCCCACCCCCCCAGTAAGGAAACCTCCATAAAAAACTTCTCCAAAGCCAACTTCATGCTACTCAAGTCAGAAGATACAAACTTCATGACACCCATGCAGATGGGAACTGAAAGTTCGACTACTGAGTCCTACATTAAGGCACTGTACGAGCACATCCACTCATGCATGAATCGTGCCATCCCAAATAGAACCAAGATGCTCTCCTCCAAAAAAAGGAAGTCAATCTGGTGGTCCCCTGCCATAAACAAACTTTACAACAAAAGAAAAAAACTGTTGCAGAAAAGAGGAAAATCCCAGGATGCAAAAAACTCCCTTGCCAGCCTCAGTAAGAAGCTGAGATCCCTCATAAAATCCTCCAAAGTTAGTTACGAAAATAAAATTGCCAAAGATTCCAAGGACAACCACAAAGCATTCTATAAATATATCAAGAATCTAAATGGCAATGCTCAGATCTGCTCTGAGCTACAACAGAATGGCATTAAATATACTGATCCCAAGGATATTGCCAATATCCCGGTAGATAGATTCAGTGCCAACTTCATCCCCCTCACCCCCTAAATGGCCCATCTCAATACTGGAAGATTGCCAAATTCCAGTAATAACGGCCATACAGGTAAAAAATGCACTCTCCAAAGCTAAGAATACAGCATCCATGGGACCAGATGACATCCCGGGCTGTATACTACATGAACTACAAAATTAACTCTCACCTCACCTAAGTGTCATGTTTAATCATACCCTCACCTCAGGCTTCATGCCCACTGAGTGGCTCACAGCTACAGTTATCCCACTCCACAAGGGGACATCCACTTTGGATCCTGGGAACTACTGCCCCATCAGTCTGACGAGCCTGATCTTCAAGGCCATGGAACGTATTATCATGGAACTTATAAACAAAGACATTGGCAACCTTAAAACACTGGACCCCACCCAGTTTGGGTTCATGAAAGGCCAATCTTTTCTCCTGAACCTTACTGACTTCTTTTAATCAGTCTCCAGAGCTGTGGACGAGGGTAAAGCAGTCCACAAAGCCTATCTGGACCTCGCCAAGGCCTTTGACACCATCCCCCACTCTGGAATCATAGATAAACTTACTAAGATGGGCATTAATCCCTACGTCACTCAATGGGTTGCCAACTGGCTTACTGACAGAACCCACACTGTAAAAGTAGCTGACTCCAAATCCAGCTCCAGACAGGTGACAAGTGGAGTACCTCAGGATTCAGTCCTGGGACCTCTCTTGTTTGGCATCTACTTCTCTGAAGTACAGGCCAACACTAAGGGACTCTGGCTAACAAAGTTCGCAGATGACTGCAAACTGGCAGCCATTATTGAATCCCCAAATTATGTGGATACTCTACAAAAAGGGCCTTACAGAAACAGATGTTTGGTGCCAGAGCCATGGGCTCAAGCTCAATGCCAAGAAATGTATAGTTATCCCCTTTGGGAAAAAACATGTACCCATGAATTATCACATATGTGGCAGTACACTAAACACTGAAAGTGTGATAAGAGACTTAGGGACACAGGTGGACAGTGGTCTCACCTTCACTAACCACATCACCACAACAGTCAGGAAATCCTTCTATGTGGCACACCTCAACACTAAGGGCTTTTCATCCAGAAAAAAGGAGGTCATTGTCCCACTGTACTCATGCCTCATTAGACCCATTATAGAATACAACACCCCATTTGGTATGTACCTCTCAAGACATCTGCAACAACTGGAAGAGCCACAGAGGTACCTCACTAAAAGAATCACAGGCCTAAGGCAGATGCCCTATGCTGACTGCCTTAAAAAACTCCAGTTATACTCTGTCGCATATCGTCTAGCCTGAGGCGATCTCTACTTAACATACAAGGCCATGTTAAACCCAGAGCTGTTGGACATGCTACACTTAAAGAAATCCCAATCTCTCAAAGCCACATGCTCCAGGGATCTAAATCTTGTCACCACAATAAACAAAACATGCTGGAGGAATAGGTTCCTGACCCAGAGACTCCCCAGACTCTGGAATAGACTGCCCATACATGTCAAGCAGAGCGCCTCTTTGGCCCTCTTCAAAAGGAACCTTGATGATTGGATGGGAGAAAGGAAATTCACCCCGGGGATCCCGTCAGTCACCCTGCTAGACAGGGGTCCAGGGAAGTAAATAGTGTGGGAAGAAATAGCCAGGGAATTATTATGGCTAGGCTTGTATAGGCCCTAGGGCCGATAGCCTAGTACCAACCTATGAACCTATGAACCTCTGTGTTTCACCACATCTCCATCATTTTCAAAAATAAAATTGTTAGAGATGTTGTGATGTTTTAATTCTGATAGTGTCTTATTTTCCTTCTTCCTCTGCCCTTTCCCTTTCTGAGATTGTTCAAATGTTGTGGAACAAATTCTGTTATCAGTGAGTGTGAGTGAAGATGTTGGTGAGGACTGAAGTTTCTCAACAGCCCTGTAGTGCTCTGATAATCTGCAGTCCTTCTGGAAACATGCAAGGCAGAATCTCTAAAAGGTCAAAGAAATTGTCTGCTGGTTCCTCACCATATTCCTGCTCCTGTGTATCACCAGTGATATCATTGTTTGATCTATTATTCCTGTGGTAATGCTACATATCAGGGTGAGGGGTTGGCATAGTAGTTAAGGTATTTGCCTCACGGACACAAAATGCATGGTTTGATTCTCACCTCTGAGGCAAAATTGGCTAAGCTTAAAATGGCCACAAGGACGGCTAGTCTAATACTTATCTATGAACCTATAAAAATCAACAGTAGATCCAAATACCCTGGTGTTTTGAGCATTATTGTTTCGAAATTTGGGTATGCTGTCTTATCAAAGTATTGCTTTTGTTCCCTAATAATTTGCTTGTTTTTCCTTACTGTACTATATCACAGTGTTTGTCCTGGTTGATACTGATTTGTATAGAAAGTAAACAATAAAGCATGACTAATCTTACTGCTAAAGTTGTCGATCTCAACCAATAAATTACCCATCTGCTTTTCAGTGAAATTAATAATGGTCTTCATGAGTTTAAATCCATGTCTGTCACACATTTGGGTCAACTCATTGTAAAAGTCGGAATTGTATGAAGCACTATTTGGAAATTTAAAGCAACGCCTGCTCTGTGGAATATTTACAGTAATACATTCTCTAAAACAGGCATTTTCAGTCTGTAAACTATGGCTGGTATTTATAGTGCAAGAATTCGCAAATGCATTACGTTTATGAGTGAAATGCCATGCTACACAGTTATGCAAATAAGGTCAGCAAAAGGCATTTGCTATGAATACAGAAAAGTGAAGCATTTTTCTAAAAAAACATGCCCATTTTTCATAAAAGAGTAAGTTGCATAATGTTTAACATTACGAAATTGAGAATTACTTTGCAAAATCGTAAGTTGTTACTATTGTTTTTTTTTTGTGCATATAGCTTGCAAGCATGAATGAGTGCAGTTACACTCAAATGGTTTTATGAAAGCTGTGAACCCAGCAGCAAAGACGATTTTTTAAAAAAGAAAAGGGTTTATAATTTTTTTATGTAGGGGTGTCCTTTTGTGGACACCCTGATGGTTTCATTAAAGAATAGAAAGGTGATGATAGGAACGACTGGAAAAGGGCAAGCAAAACAAAGCAGGGAACACATAAGGGAAACATCAAGAGGGTTTGTGATGGAGGAGGTGGGAGAATGTGAGCACTATGTTTTTTATAAGAGTGTAGTATGGATGGGAAATAGAGAAGAAGGTGAGGAAGAAAGGGTAATGGTAAGAAAGATGAGCTGAAGAAGTGCCTGCTGCAATATCTGTCCACAGAGCCTCAAACACATCCACTGCCAGATGGTGTTTCAGTGGAAGACTGGTTGAATTCTCCTGTCCACTACCTCTACCAGTACATCCTCAACCAAACTCTGAAGTCCGCTTTCTGTGAGGCTTTCTAGGTTGCCACATGCCGGAGTGCCTGCAGGACCTGCTCTTCTGGCCTTGCGAGGACATCCCCAGATGGACAGAGGGTGATGTGCCCCTAGGGCACATGCCTGGTTTGCTCCTGAGGAATTTGAACCTGTAAAAAAAGAAAATAAATGGGAGAGAAGCGAAGCAAAAAAGGAGAAAGGCACGCATAAGTAAATTAAGAAAAAAAGAAACAAAAGGGTGTGGAGAGACAAAACAGAAAATCAGAATAAATCTACAGAGCTACACTTAAATGCAATTTAATACAATATTGAAATACTGCAGTAAAATCTTTATTGAAGTAAGACTTGTGTATGGGAAGTGCTTATGCATACAGTGGAGGGGTAGTGTTTTGGGATGGAATTCTGTACTTGGGAAGAATGATGAAAGAAGTGCTTATGCATACTTGTTATGAATTGAAATGGCAACAGCCTTTGACTGTCTGAAGGGGGTGTGTTTCCCTCAAATTATGCACTTTTAATACAGAGAATATAATACAAAAAAACTGAGTAATTATTGCAGTTAATCAGGTTAAAAATCAGATTAAGAAACATTTCTCTTGAACTGTTAAATCTTCAGTTGCATTTCTTTCATATGCAAAGCTATAACAATATTTTCTTTAGGAGTAATACAGAACTCAGTTGTAAAAACATTTATCACTTTTCCTGTTGCTAATAAAGTAGTATAATGATCTCTTTTATGTATAGCGGACTAGTAAGAAAGAGAATTCTTTTGGGACACTTGTCATACTTACCATGGAGACTCATCCAGCCGCTCTAATTAGTCTCTTTTGCTGCTGGCTGTCGTACCTAATTTTTTCCTCAGTTATGATTAAAAGAGAGAGACCAATCTTGTTAACTGTACTTGAATTTCTTCTACATATAAATATGTCTGTAATCCTGTCTAAACGTTAATTCCTTCTTTTTCTTTTTAATTTTCACTTGCATATGCATACCTGTATGAATTACTATAATGCTGTACTAAAATTCCCTTTTATTCAAGAGGATTGTGTTAAAATATTAAATGTGTGTTGAATATTTTTATGTTCTGGTATAGCTGAAATACAAATGCTGAAATGTTTCAATTCAAGGAAGTCTGCATTTCCTTTTCTACAGAACTCTGTCTGATTTAATAAGTAATACTGAAGTAAAACAGCATGTTCTCAGAAAACTTTGGCACCGGGTGTTCACTTAGCAGAGTAAGTAACCCCTACCTTCTCCCCCAGCCTGCAGTCTAAGCTGTGTGTACAGGGTGAGATTTCAGCCATATTGTATATACAGTTACAAATGTTTCTGAACAAACAACTGAGTTAAGAAATTGTTCTACTTATATTTGTGTGGCCCATGCAAAAATGGCTTCCTATAAAGTTATCAGTTACAACTCTTTCCCTGCAATGGTAAAAATGATATCTCTGTAATTGCAATTCTTATTTCATAATTTTATATATCCAGTCATTATTACTGTTACCTATAAAATAGAAGATGATTTACACAGTTAGATATACAGATTATTATTTTAATAGTCTTACCGGACATTTCTATTTATTATTGTAGTCTGTTAACAACACAGTACTAATATTCCTCTTTGTTCAAAAGATGCATGTCTAATTACAGATATGCTCCTCATTTCTTATGCATTTCACAATAGCAGTACAACTAATATTTTCAAGGACAGATATCTTCAAAATTTTAACCCCTTATTTTGTGCTTATATATATATATATATATATATATATATATATATATATATATATATATATATATATATATATATATATATATATATATATATATATATATATATATATATATATATATATATATATATATATATTCATAGGTTTACAATAGGAACATTGAAATTGCCTTAGTGAGGAACAGGGGAATTAGCCCATTTCCTCACTGTAGTACGATCTTGGAGTTAGTATATTTAATGTACAGGGGGTGTGGGGGACAGAGCCCCCTGTAAAATACTAGAAGTAATGTACAATTGACTATAGAGTTCAACGGTATGTTAATGTGCATAGCAGGAAGTCAGTGATGTCACCTCCTGTTATATCAAACACATCGAACCATGGTGGGTAATGTATTCAGTTTCGCTTTGGGTTTACTTTTCGAAATTTTGGATTCAGCATTTCAAATCGACCTTTGTTATAGGTCAACCAAGCTGATTCGATATATATATATATATATATATATATATATATATATATATACGGGTCTACTTTACATACTCGAAATTTCACATAACCGAAGACCATATAACTGAGCAGTAAACATTGAAACTTCACATGAAGAAACAATCACAAAGCTGAACTGTTTCCCAGGGTAAGTAACTACTGGGCCAGGAAGGGGAGATTTACCATTTTCCAACTGTAGTGCAATCCTGGAGTTGGTATATTTAGTTGGGGGAGGTGTGTGGGGCACAGCCCCCCACATTGGGAGGTGTGTGGAGGGGCATAGCCCCCCCATCTGGGTAGGTTGTAGATGATGTGGTGTGCTCTCTGTGAGTTTTTGGCCCAGTGGTTACTCACCCTAGGAAACAGCTCAGCTTTGTGATCATTTGTTTATGAGAAGATTTGGTGTTCTCGGCTTGGTTATATGGTCTTCAGTTATGTGAAATTTGGGGTATGTAAAGTAGACCCATATATATATATATATATATATATATATATATATATATATATATATGAATCAATTAAGAAAAATATTTTACTTACTATAAAACTGTGGACTTCTTACCACAACTTGGTCTACCAACTCGACCAGCTGGTCATCCCTTTGCTTCTATAAATCCTCATACGTTAGATGGCACTGCTGACCAGATCAGGTTATACCTGTCAGGGTTGACAGGTGGTCACCAAACTCCTGGCAGATATTGATTTTTTTATCGCATGCTGTGTCTCATGCACACCTCATTATTCTTCAGTTATGAATCCTGCAAAAGGCAGAGCATGATTAAGGTCTCTTTCTCAGAGCAACTAGGAGCACGGCCTTGTACCTTCACAGGGGTTGCCATCTTTTAAAGAGCCTGCTTTCGACACAATACCCTCGGGTATCATAGAAAAACAAACCAACTTAAATGTAAACCCATACGTCACAAGATGGGTTGCAAACTGGCTAAGTGACAGAACCCATAGGGTCAGAGTGGCTGGCGCCATGTCAGATTCCAAGCCAGTCACAAGTGGGGTCCCACAGGGCTCAGTCCTAGGCCCCCTCTTGTTCGGCATCTACTTTTCAGAAGTACAGGCAAACACAGGAGGATTATGGCTGACTAAGTTTGCAGATGACTGCAATCTGGGCGCCATAGTTGAAAACATATCAGACACAGATATCCTCCAGAAGGGTCTCTTAGAAATGGATAACTGGCGCCAGAGCCATGGCCTAAAGTTAAACGCCAAAAAATGCATAGTCATACCCTTCGGGAAAAACAAGGTTACCCCTAGCTACCATATAGGTGGCAATCCACTAAGCACAGAAGAAGTTATCAGGGATCTGGGGACCCAGGTTGACAGTAACCTTTCATTTGACACCCACGTTGCCAAGGTAGTTAGGAAAACCTTCTACATTGCCCACCTGATCATGAAGGGTTTCACTTCTAGATCAAGGGAGGTCATTGTTCCCCTGTACTCATCACTCATCATACCAATGATTGAGTACAATGCCCCATTCAGAATGTATCTTACCCGACACCTGCAGCAATTGGAAAGGCCCCAAAAGTTCCTCACCAAAAGGATAAAGGGTCTCAAAATATGTCTTATGCTGCCCGACTGAAGGAACTCCAGCTCTATTCGGTCGCATACCGTCTGCTCAGAGGTGACCTGTGCCTAACATACAAGGCCATGTCAAACCCGGAATTGATGGACATGCTCCACCTCAAAAAATCTAAATCCACGAGAAATACAAGAGGAAGAGACTTAAACCTTAACACAGTTATAAATAGGATGTGCTGGAGGGACAGATTCATCACCCAGAGACTCCCTATGCTGTGGAACAAAATCCCGGTACATGTGAGGCAGAGCACCTTACTGGCCCTGTTCAAGATAAATCTTGACCAATGGATGGGAGATTGCAGGTTTACCCCAGGGATCACCTCAGTGTCACTGCTGGACAGAGGCACGGTAAACTAATGGGCACAGTACCTTTCAAACTTAAGGGGTGGTGAAAGCCACAAAACTTTGGGCTAGGCTTATAAATGCCCTAGGGCAGATAGCCTAGTATGAACCTATGAACCTATGAACCTATGAACAAATTATGGTGAAGGATGTATTAAACAGGGTTGGAACCACTCCTTATTGGGTGTGACATCACCTTGACCAAACCCTTTTTCCTAGCATGATCATTAGAGTAGGTATTGATACTATTGACAAGTTTGGTATAATCAAACTGGCTTATCCCATATTGATTTTTTAATTTAAAGGAAAACACTTACCTTTCCTTTCCATGTGTTATAATGTCATATGCCGTAATTATTTAAATGTATGGGTAATAACTATCATTGTTAACGCCTATTGATAAAAGTTGTTTGTTTCATACTGTAACACCAATATGTCTTATGTAGTACAGTGAAAATGTTATTTTATTTTTATTTATTTATTTTTATTTTTTAAGGTGGGGAAATAAATGTCAATATGAATCTGATTTTGTATTTACTTTAATGGCTTTATGATTCACTTATACCACTTAACTTATCTAACAATACCACACCCACATCACTTGTGCTACTAACTAAAGCTAATATACACCTTTATAATGTATAAACCCCCTACCCTAGTACTCAAACATACCATATTTGTGTTCTCTCTTTCTTTCACTCTAATATTAGCACACCTTACTACCTCCTACGAACAACCACTACACTCACACCTTAACAAACCAGATAAACAAACTTTCTCCATAACCCTTACCTTCCTCAACCATCACATCAACATAACTTCCAATCCTAGCTATCTTTTACCTAGATATCATAGAATTACCCACATTAAACATGTCTACCCTAATCCCAGAAGGATACTCCTTCCACATAGTAAATATACAAACACTGCCTACCTAATCCTACTCCTCTCTCTTAGAAATGGAGATATTCATCCAAACCCAGGCCCAATTGACACCTCAAATCAATCCATTAACCTAAACCCCACTAATAACCCACTACTTAGAAAACCAAACAACTCACTCTCAATAGCTAACCTTAACATACGTAGTATTAATAATAAAACAACTCAACTACATGCTCTCTTAGAACTGTACTCCTTTGATATTATTTGTCTAACAGAAACCTGGTTAAAACACTCAACAAAAGACAGCAAAATCATTCCTCCTGGCTATAATATCCTACGTCTCGACAGAGAATCTAAAAAAAAAGGTGGTGGCATAGCTATATTATTTAAATCTAGCCTTCAAATAACCACATTCCACCAAAAGCCTCCCCAGGATTCCAATGCTGAAATTCTCATTACCAAACTTGAAATAAACACAGTCAAATCAATCTTTATTATCGGCATTTACATTCCCCCAGGAAATAACATTTCCACCATAGAAAACATCCTTTGTTGGCTATCACTAAACTTAGCCCAAGAAACAATAATCTTAGGTGACGTTAATATCGATTGGCAATCTTGTAACAACAAACAACCTACTAGCCATATTAACCTTTATGGATTCTCTCAGACCATCTCCTCCCCCACTAGAATAAATAAAATTAACAAAAAGGAAAGTACCATAGACTGGATACTCACCAACAATCAACCCCATACCTATGAAACAGGAACTCTCCCTGATGATATAAGTGATCACTTATTAACCTACATCATCAGGCTCAAAACCAACCCTCCTACCCAAAACATAACCCGAACAATCAGATCCAAAAAAAATTTTAACTTACAACTATTTCAAAATGAACTGATAGCATGTAATTGGACACCTCTAAAACACCTTTCTCTTGATGAAGCTGTAGATTTCTTTAATGCTAAGTTTCTGATCATACTCAATTACCATGCCCCCACACGCACCATTAGAATCAGAACTAAATCTGCCCCCTGGCTCTCAATTGAAACCAAACAAAAATCACTCTCAGAAATAAAGCCTGGAACAAATCTCGCTAACTAAAAACACAGCAGACTACCAAATCTTTAAGCAACTGAGAAATGAAACCAAAAAGCAATAATGAACGATAAGAAAAGCTACTACCTGAAATCTCAACATACTCACAAAATAACCCACAGAAGTTCTGGGCAAACATAAATCAATTACTACAGCCAAGTAAACCTGTCACACCTAACCCACAAGGCTCTGACATAAGTAACCCCAACCAAACAGCAAATTCCTTCAATTCCTTCTTTACAAACTATTCAAACCTTAGCAAGTCAACTTCCCATCAAAACACAAACATGTCTAACAGCAACCCTAACCCACCCCTCCATTTCACTTTCAACCTGTCCCTACAACTTATATTCTCTCCCTTCTCAAAAACTCAAACCATGTACTCCTTCTGCTGACCTACTACCCGCTGAATACTTGCAATTAGCAGCAAAATCAATAGCCTTCCCAGTTTCAATACTGATAAACAGAACCATCACTGAAGGATATGTACCTAAACTTTGGAAAATCTCCCATATTATCCCACTTCATAAGGGTGGAAATTCTACTGAAATCTCTAATTACCGCCCTATAGCCCTTCTTTCACCCTTATCTAAAATTATGGAAAGGTGTATCCACAAGCAACTGCTCCACCACCTTCTCCAAAATAACCTACTCTCTAACACCCAACATGGTTTCAGACCATCCCACAGTACCACCACTGCCCTCCTCTCCTTTACAGACACAATCAACAAATATCGTAACAACAACACCCTTTCCTCTGCACTTTTCTTAGATCTATCCAAAGCTTTTGACATGGTCAACCACCAAATACTCATAAGCACTCTTCAATCCTTATCAATTGATACCCAATCTATTAACTGGTTTAATTCCTACTTAAGTAACAGACAACAAGCAGTACTCTGGAACTCCACTCTATCCTCCCAACTACCTGTCAACATTGGTGTCCCACAAGGGTCTATACTAGGTCCCCTCCTATTTTCTTTTATTTATTAATGACCTACACCAAGTTGCTCCCCAAGCTACATGTATACAATACGCAGACGATTCAACACTAATCTGCTCAGCCACATCTGTATCAGACCTTCACCCTCACACAACACATATTTAACTCTGTAGAAGAATGGTTTTCCCAGCACTGTCTACTACTTAACCCTAAAAACTAAACTGCTCCTCTTTACACCTTCCAGCAAATCTCCCCATATTGATTTTACTATAACATCAAAAGATGGCACACCTATATCACAAGACTCCACTACCAAACTACTAGGCATTACCATTGACAACAACCTGAACTTTGATACCCATATTGACAACACACTTAAAACCATTAACAAGAAAATAGGCTCTCTTTACAGAATCAAACCTTTCCTCACTCCAGAATCTAGAACAACTATCGCCTCTCCCACCTGATCTCACCCCTTCTCTATGCCTCTCCCATATTTACCAACTTATCAAAAAAGAATCTATCAAAACTAGAAATCTCCTACCACAACATAGCCAGATTTGCCACAGGAAACCCTACAGAACCCACCACTGTACCAATTTAAAACAACTAGGCTGGCTGGAATATCAACAGCAACTAAAATTAACCAGCTTAGCATAGCCCATCAAATTCTTTATCAACCTGACAAAACACCTATACTTTCCAGTCTAATTCAACCATACCACAACCTAAAGTCCCTGAGATCTGCACACACAAACTTCTGATAAACACTGTCAAGTCAAACAACAAGGCCGGAGACTGTCTTTTCTCAAACACTGTTGGAAAATATTGAACCTGCTTCCTCTGAACTCTCATCTATTCCCTCAAAGTCTCCCTTTAAAAAGAAACTCAAGCTTTACCTCAAAACACAATGGCTGTGCCCTGTACTAATCCTGACTAACTTTACTTCTTGTCAGCTGACTTACTTCACCCCTGACTAAGTTTCACTTTCTTTTCATCTATTTTCCTCTATCCCTCTCTGTACATGTTTATTGTATACTTCATGTTTGTCATGTTCTACAATACTTTGTTCACTCCATCACTTTTGTACCACTTGTTTATTTTTTCAAAAATGCTTTTTAGCCTATTATTATGTTACTATATTTGCATGTAGTTCTTAATAGTTTTTACTTAGTATCATTAAAATTATATAAGCGGAGCTTATCTCCCCGGGCCTCTATTGAAAATGGACATATATCCAGCTAGACTAGCCCGGTCAACAAATGTAAAATAAATGTAAAATAAAAATAAATAAATAAATAAATGATATGTTTCAGTTGCTAGAGTGTGACCGACTGTGTTGAATGAGCAGGGACTAAACTTCATATTGCTGTAAACCTGACATTCAGACGACACCATTTTTAATTTTTAAAGTACATTTTCATTTTGGCTAGTGCAGTACAATCTATGCATTTCTGCAGAAAACTTGGGATAGTTGTGGAGTTTGAAAATGTCCACAACAAATCTCTGTTGCTTTGAAATAATTTAATGCAATTGGTGAAATGATTTTTGCTGATATACCTTGGGCCACATTTGTGTACTACTATGAATCACAGACATGTATATGAATCAACCTAATTTGCAAAAAACACATGTAAATGGTTCTGAATTGTTGCAATATGCCAAGCATTGCCATAGTAATTCTCAAATATCCAAGATAGTTGACAAATGTATTAGGATAACGCAGACATTGCAATGTAAGAAAAACTTTAAAAAAATTATTATTATTTTGTAAAAGACATGTTAACAGTTATTTTAAAATTACTTTAAAGGTCACCTGCAATGAGTTTGGGTGTATACTGTGCATGTATTGATACCATTTCATAAGTGGTCATTTTGAAGTTGTATTTATGAGATGTGTGGATTTCAGTAGTAATTATAAAAACAAGCATTACAGAAGTGTAGTGATTGTGCATACATAGAAAAATATTTATTTTACTAGAGAGATTTCAGTGTCTAAAGGACAGTAATAGGCATGTGTGATGAATGGAATGTTTTGGTACTGACAGTGAGGAAAAAGTACATGACAGTGGCAGAGGATATTGCAGGTTGTTTTTTGGGTAAGTACTGTAAATTAGTGAACTGCAGTTAATATAACATTGCAGTTTGTATAGATATATTGAGACAGTTATTCATATCATTGACATGATCAACATTGAAACAGGAAACCTCCAGACACTGGACCCAACCCAGTTTGGTTTCGTCAAGGGCAGGTCATGCATCCTCAGCCTGGTGAACTTCTTTGAAAGGGTCACCAAAGCAATGGATGAGGGCAAAATGGTTCACACTGCCAGCATTGACCTGGCCAAGGCATTTGACACAATACTCCACTTGGGCATTGTTAACAAACTCAAGAGGTTAGGTACAAACTCTTATGACATCTGGTGGATAGCTTGGATTGCGCTAGCCAAACATCAGCTAGAGTTTCCTAAACACCAGTTTTCATTTAGGGTGTTACAATGCATACATAGAACTTTGAGAGGAGGTGATGTGAACAACTATTTGGAACAGAATGAGTTAAAATGGATTCTAAGGATGCAAGCACATAGATTTCCTGGCCTTAACAATTGTGTTAGTATTAAACCCGCCCTTAAAGGGCTGAAGTTAAAGAATCACAAGCACAAATGATTTGGGATGCAGTATTCCCCTATTAATGATTATGTCATTTTGGCTCCGTTTTTTATCATTGTGATTGGTCAGTTTGTATTATATATAGTATGTACTGTTTTTGTTAAATATGAGGATCTGAGGAAGCATTTGTTTTATGCAAAATCACTTGTCCTATATATTTTCGAAGTGCTGTTTTTATTAAAGTGGAGTAAATATAGCCGTGGTTATCCAGTTGTTTTTTTATGAATATTTAGTTTTTCTATCTGGATATTCAGTTTGCACTGGTGATTTTTTTCTTTAGTATCTGGTGGATAGCTAGCTGGCCCACAGGCAGGAACCAAGAGGTTAGAATTGGGGAGTCCAAGTCTTCAAAAAGGCCAGTCACAAGTGGAGTCCCCCAAGGATCAGTCCTTTGACAGCTCCTTTTTGGCATTTACATCTCTGAATTCAAGGACAATGTCAATGGCCTCTGGCTAACTAAATTTGCATATGATTGCAGATTAGGAGCTGTTATTCAGTCCTCCACCAACACAAAAGTTTTCCAGGTAGGGCTGACACAGACAAATGACTAGTGCCAGAGCCATGGACTAAAATTAAATGACAAGAAATGCATAATAGTATCCCTTGGGGTAATCCAGCCCTGGTAACTATCATATTGACAAAACACCCCTAAGAGCTGACCCAAAAGTCAGGGCTTGGGGACACACATTGATAGTAATCTAGCCTTTGACCATAATGTCTCTACAGTAGTGAGGAAATCATTCTATGTTGTGCAACTTATAAATACAGGTATGGCATTTAGGTCCAAGGAAGTCATTGTTCCATTGTATTAGGCATTCATCAGACCTATCCTTGACTACAATCTGCCCTTTCATATGTAACTAACCAGGCAAATCCAACAAATGGAACATTCACAGAGGCACCTCACTAAAAGAATACAGGGCATAAGTAACATGTCATATGCAGACCTGTACTGTGTCTCCTGCAAGCTGTTGAAGGGCGATCTATGCTTCGCATACAAGGCACTATCAGACCCCACTTTGATGGACCTTCTGCATATCTACAAAGCAAACAGCACAAGAATTACCCATTCTAAAGACTTAAACCTTGCTTGTGATATAAATAGGACCTGTTGGAAAGACAGGTATGTATCCCAGAGACTACCCCTTTTCTGGTACAGGCTCCCCATCCATGTGAAGCAGAGTTCCTCCCAAACCCAATTCAACAGTAACTTGGACAACTGGTTGGGGAATAGGACGTTCATCCCTGGTTTGGCACCTATGTCTGTAATGGACACAGGTAACCTGTAAATGGTTCGTTTCCCAGGCCCCTGCTTGTAAATGTTTTATCATCCAAGCCCCTGATTACACTTATCAAAGGTGTGAGAGCTTGTCACAGATTTGGAATACATGGCTAGGTTTAAAAAGGCCCTTATGGTCATTAGCCTAGTAAACACTTGTGAACCTATGAACCTAAATATATATATATATATATATATATATATATATATATATATATATATATACACAAACATATATGTGGGTCTCCTTCAAAACATCTAAAACCCATAACATCTAATTTCATAACAGTGAGACCAGAACATATAAAACCCAAAACATAGAATTTCATAACATCTAACACTACAAATCACATGAAAATAACATCCCCTCCACATATAACGACACAAAACTACCAAACACACGTTTTACTAAGTTTCTGCAAGGGGGCTTGATACAGTGGAGTTAGGAAATTAACTTCTGCCCACTCTAGTGTGATCTTGGAGTTGGTATATTTAATTTATAGGGGGGTGGGAGGCAGAGCCCCCCACATGGAGGGTGCAGGGGGCTTGACCCCTTGCAGAAACATAGTAAAAAGTGTGTTTGGTAGTTTGGTGTTATTATATGTGGAGGGGGTGTTATTTTCTTGTGATTTGTAGTGTTTGATGTTATGATGCACATTTTCAATGTTATGAAATCCGATGTTATGGGTTTTTAGATGTTTTGGGTTTTAGATGGTCTGGTCTCAGTGTTATGAAATTAGATGTTATGGGTTTTAGATGTTTTGAAGTAGACCCATATATATATGGTTTAATGTCAAATATCTGAGGGTAATGGTGCAAATGTTCATAATTGCGAGTGGAAATCCTGTCACCTCTGAAATGAGGACACATAGCTTGTGCGTTTCTCTTTCAATTGGATTGCAATGCAGCGGGGATCAGGAAAAGTACCATTTTTCTCACTGTAGTGAGATCTCAGAGTTAGAATACATAATTAGCAGGGGGTGTGGGGGATTCAGTGGGGCTTGCTCCTCTGCAAAATAGTATAAATGTCCTATCCGACTTCCAAACAATTTCAACTGCAAGGGGCTTGATACAGTGGAGTTAGGAAATTAACTTCTGCCCACTGTAGTGTGATCTTGGAGTTGGTATATTTAATTTATGGGGGGGGGGCAGAGCCCCCCACATGGAGGGTGCAGGGGGCTTGACCCCTTGCAGAAACATAGTAAAAAGTGTGTTTGGTAGTTTGGTGTTGTTATATGTGGAGGGGGTGTTATTTTCTTGTGATTTGTAGTGTTTGATGTTATGATGCACATTTTCAATGTTATGAAATCCGATGTTATGGGTTTTTAGATGTTTTGGGTTTTAGATGGTCTGGTCTCAATGTTATGAAATTAGATGTTATGGGTTTTAGATGTTTTGAAGTAGACCCATATATATATATATATATATATATATATATATATATATATATATATATATATATATATATATATATATATATATACATATACATATATGGTTTACTGTCAAATATCTGAGGGTAATGGTGCAAATGTTCATAATTGCGAGTGGAAATCCTGTCACCTCTGAAATAAGGACACATAGCTTGTGCGTTGCTCTTTCAATTGGATTGCAATGCAGTGGGGATCAGGAAAAGTACCATTTTTCTCACTGTAGTGAGATCTCAGAGTTAGAATACATAATTAGCAGGGGGTATGGGGGATTCAGTGGGGCTTGCTCCTCTGCAAAACAGTATAAATGTGTATGACTTGTCAACAGTGTTTTCCTGGATAGTGATTGGTGCAAAAAATGCCTAATGTCTATTCCTGTCTTCCAAACAATTCAACATTCAGAGCAATCTGTGTGATATTTTCCAACTTTGTGGTTCAGTGATGTGAACATTCGCCGTGATTAGGGTTTTCATGATTTTGTTACTAAATCTATACACAGATATATATATATATATATATATATATAAATAGATAGATAGATATATGAAAATGTGGTGTGGAATGGAATGAAACATAGTTATAGTTTATGAGGCAGCCTGAGGGAAGTGACAGACAGTCCCCAAGTTTAAAGGCAGGTTCTATCACCTCACAACGTTAGTAACTCAGCAGAAAGTGGCAGTGCATTACAAAGTCAAACAGAAGCTGACATGCCACTCATGCTTGTAAAGGAGGAACACACCTGCACCTCTACCCCAGTATCTCCACACAAAGAAGAACACATTGAGGATGATGGCAGACATTCTCAAACCACAGTGTATACAGTGATATCATTACAAAGGGGATCCAATCTCAGGAATTATTTACAACTACTCCAGGAAACATGTACAGCACGGGCTGCCCAACAAGAAGTGTACCATGATATTGTTAGGGCTCAGAGGACTGCCACAGAGACTCCGCTAGAAATTGTCAGAGTCCTCTAAGGTATGCTTTATGATTTCCAGCGCTACTTTGAAATGGCAGAGGGCAGGGATAATACCATGGTATCACTAATGCTTAGTATGGTAGCCCATCAAGCATCAGTTGCTCCTCCATTCATACACTAGTTATTCAGTACTATGAAGTGCAGGGGACAGGGTACTGTCCAGATGCAGGTGGGGAAATTACATGATACAACTGCTGCTTCTCAAAATAATAACCTAAGTAGTCACAGTAAACAATCACAACATATTTCATACAGGCTATGTCAATCATCTTCTACACCCACCAGAACCTCATGTTCTAGGTCATGATCATGCAGCAGTGTTAGGTCAGAGACAGCAGTATCACCTTCAACAAGTAGATCACAGCATTGGATATATATATATATATATATATATATATATATATATGGTTCTACCTGACATAGTCGAAACCACACAACACCGACAACCACATCACCGACACCACATATTCGACAGTCCATAAACACGAAACCACACATAACCGACAACGAAATAACCGACGGTACACAAACACGAAACCCCATACACTGCACACACCACAATAACAATTAAAAATAAAACACATCCCCATTCCACAAACCACACACACAACACAAGCACACCAAAATCCTTACAAGACCACACTAAACCCTACCTAACCCTAAGGTCCGTCACTATAAGCACACTTACCTACCGCTCCTAACCCTAACTCATGGCAGCTTAACCCATGGCCTCCCTAACCCTAACTCACTTAACCCACCCCTATCTCCCTAACCCTAACTCACTTAACCCACCCCTATCGCTCCCTAACCTAACTCACTTAACCCACCCCTATAAGCTCCTAACCTAACTCACTTAACCCACCCCTATCCCCACAGACCGTCAATCTCACACTTACCTGCCTGCGCACCCCTAGCGTCCGTCACTGCATACTCACACAGCCTTTCCCCATGTCGGCATCCTCGGCGTTGGTGTTGTCATCCGTTGTGTCGGTCTTCTGCATTGTCGATGTTCTGCCACTCGCGATTCGCGTCGGTCTTCTTCGATTTCGATCTTCTGGAGCTCAGTTCGATGTCGGTCTTCTGCGCTGTCGACGAAGTCAGGTAGAACCATATATATATATATATATATATATATATATGGTTTACAGTCAAAAGGTCGACATTGACATGCATGACAGCCTCCTCCTTGAACATGGTAGGAGCAATAGTCGTAATGTCGACGTTCATGTGTACATCTCTTTAGAAGAACGTACACAGGGCAGGGACTCACAGCATAGGTTCATAGGTTCATAGGTTTATAGGTCGGTACTAGGCTATTGGCCCTAGGGCCTATACAAGCCTAGCCAAAAAGGTACCCTGGCTTTCGCCACCCAAGAAAATTATTTTCCTGTGCCCCTGTCAAGCAGAACCACAGAAGTGATCCCCGGGGTGAATTTCCTATTACCCATCCAATCATCAAGATTTTTCTTGAAGAGTGCTAATGAGGAGCTCTGTTTGACATAGATAGGTAGTCTGTTCCAGAGTATGGGAAGTCTCTGGGACAGAAATCCATCCCTCCAGCATGTTCTGTTTATCGTGGAGACAAGGTTTAGGTCCCTAGAGCGTGTAGCTCGGAGGGAATGGGATTTCTTTAAGTGGAGCATGTCCAACAGCTCTGGGTTTGACATAGCTTTGTATGTTAGGCAGAGATCGCCTCTGAGTAGGCGATATGTGACGGAGTAAAGCTGGAGTTTTTTGAGACAGTCTGCATAAGGCATCTGTTTGAGGCTAGTAATCCTCTTTGTGAGGTATTTTTGCGGCCTTTCCAGTTGTTGTAGATGTTTTGTGAGGTACATGCCAAAAGGGGCGTTGTACTCTATAATGGGTCTAATGAGTGATGCTCAAAACACACTGTTGTATGGCAGCCATAAGAACAAGTTAATGAATGCACCAGAGAGGAAAAAGGATGTTATTAGGTATGTGACCACCTTTAATGCCTATACTAAAGACGTTTGTAATATTATACAAAGGAACTGGCTAATTTTGTTAGCTATGCCAGAGATTAGAGATATATTAGATACAAAACCAAATTTTTCTTTTAGAAATTCAGAAAACTTAAAGCAAAAGTTATGCTATAAAGACTTTCAGGAAAATAAAGTAAAATGTTTAAATAAAATGCTTACGCAGAAGTGCTTTAATTGTACATGCTGTAGTGATATATTTGATTTAACAAATGTTTTTGAGTATCCTATAACTAAGCAAAAGTTTGAATTTAAGTGCTTAGCGAATTGCAATACTTCCTGTATAGTATATTTGGCTACTTGTGTCAAATGCACAGCATTCTACGTAGGCAAAACAACTAGAAAATTAAAACAACGCATTATAGAGCATAAATCTGAAATTAGAAGGCAGTCATTGACCAATGCATTAAGTAAACACATTATGGAGAATGAAGGTCATGTCTTTAAATTTAGAGTAATAAATGAGATTAAGTTAGGCATGAGGGGGAGGAGATATTAATAATGTACTAGAGCTCAAGGAGCTTGAATGGATTATTAGACTAGATGCAGAGATAAAACCAGGGTTGAATGTAGCTGTTAGTTTAAAGCCGGTGCTGATCAAAAAACAGAGGGATAATATTTAATGAATTTATGTTTTATCTTATTTCATTTTATGTATTTTTTACAAGCACACATATATTTGGGCATGTATTTGATTATATATGATTATATATGCATTTTTTTATATACGTATAATGCAATAAGAAATGCTTTTTCTAACAAAAACCTACTTTAGAGGTTTCCCTTTAAATATTTAATTGATGGACAACTTTGTTAGGCTGGCTGGATCATGTGTTTTAACAGTTACCCTATTTATGAAATTTTGTAAAGCATTTGAAGTTATGTACTGATGAAGGGTGTTAACCCAAAAGCTTTACTGCATTAAATTCTATTTTGTTTTAGCGTACAACAGTGTATTTTGAGCATTTGGAGTACTTAGAGTTTACACCAGGAATTTATTGGACTTGTCTAATGAGTGATGAGCAGAGGGGAACAATGACCTCTTTTTTTCTGGATGAGAAACCTTTCGTGATGAGGTGTGCCACATAGAAGGATTTCCTGACCACTGTGGTGATGTGATTATCAAAGGAGAGACTACTGAACACCTGTGTCCCAAGGTCTCTTATCACACTTTCAGTGTTAAGTAGACTACCGCCTATGTGGTAGTTCATGGGTACAGAGTTTTTACCAAAGGGGATTGCAATGCACTTTTTGGCAATGAGCTTAAGACCATGGCTATGACACCAGGCATCTGTCTCAGTGAGGCCCTTTTTGAGGATGTCCACATCGTTAGGAGTTTCGATTATGGCTCCTAGTTTGCAGTCATCTGCGAATTTAGTTAGGCAAAGTCCTTCTGTGTTAGCCTGTACTTCAGAGAAGTAGATAACAAACAGGAGGGGACCCAGGACTGAACCCTGTGGTACTCCACTTGTCACTGGTCTGAAGTCTGATTTGGAGTCTGCTACTTTCACAGTGTGGGTTCTGTCAATAAGCCAGTTGGCAGCCCGTCTTGTGACATAGGGATTTATAACTAGTTTAGTGAATCTATAATTCCAGAGTGGGGGATGGTGTTGAACGCCTTGGTGAGATCTAGATAGCCTGGGTGAACTACCTTACCCTCATCTATGGCTTTGGTAACTACTTCAAAGTAGTCTATCAGGTTTAGGAGACATGATCTGCCTTTTACAAACCTGAACTGTGTAGGGTCCAGAGTTTGGAGATCTCCAATGTCTTCGTTTATGAGTTCCATGATGATACGTTCCATGGCCTTGCAGACCAGGCTTGTCAGGCTAATGGGGCGGTAGTTCCCAGGGTCTGTTGTGGCCCCTCCCTTGGTGGAGTGGGATAACTGTCGCAGTGTGCCATTCAATGGGCACAAAGCCTGAGGTGAGGCTATGATTTTACATGGTACTTAGGTTGGGTGCCAGTTCATTCTGTAGTTCATGTAGAAGGCAGCCTGGGATGTTGTCAGGTCCCATGGATGCTGTGTTCTTGGCTTTGGAGAGTGAGGTTTTTACCTGTGCAGCCATGATTACAGGAACTTTGCATTCTTCCCATATAAAGATGAGCCCTTTAGGGGGTGAGAGGGGGGTAAAGTTAGCACTGAACCTATTTGCCAGGATGTTGGCAGTATCAGTTGGTTCTGTATATTTAGTGTCATTGTGCTGTAACTCAGAGAAGAGCTGCATGTTGCCATTGAGATTCTTGACATAGCTGTAGAATGCTTTGTGGTTATCTTTAGAATCAGTGGCGATTTTGTTTTCATAACTAGCTTTGGAGGATTTTATGAGGGATCTCAGCTTCTTACTGAGGCTGACCAGGGAGTTCCTCCAATCGTGGAATTTTACTCTTTTTTTGCAACAGTTTCTTTCTTCTGTTGTAGAGCTTGTTTATGGCAGAAGACCACTAGATTGGCTTCCTTTTTTTGGAGGATAGCATCTTGGTTCTGTTAGGGATAGCACGATCCATGCACTCATGTAAGTGCTTATAAAGAGCATTTGTGTAGGATTCAGCAGTCATACCTCTATTGTCCATCTGCATGGGTGTCGTGAAGTTTGCCACTTCTGTCTTAAGAAGCAGTTGGCTTTGCAGAAATATTTTACGGTTGTTTTCCTAATGGGGGATGGTAGCGGGATGTGGATGTCTAGGGAGATTAGCTTGTGGTCAGATATGACCAACAAGGAGCTGACCTCTGGTTTGGAACACTGGTCACCCATATTGGTGATGACCAGGTCTAGGATATTGCTGCCCCTAGTGGGGGTGTGGATAAGTTGATCCAAGCATTGTAATTGATGATTTACAGAAAGCGTTGAGCAAAAGAGTTAGTACATGAGTAGTTTTCCCAGTTAATGGTAGGGTAGTTGAAATCACCTATTATTAGAGTGTTGGATTGTACCTTAATATTTTCTAGTGTATCAAGAAAAGAGGAGTGGGAATCCTGGGGCATGGTGGAGGGTCTGTAGCAAGCTACAATCTGGATTGCGGTTTTGCCCATAGTTGAACTTGGATAATCTCGGATGCATTATGCTGAGCAACTAGCTTGGAGGTGTGGATATCCTTAATGAATACGGGCACGCCTCCACCTTTAGTGTTTTGGTCCGGGTTTGGTGGCCGAAAGGTGTGGTATGAATTATAGCCTGGTAATGCAGGGGTGCTCTCTGGAGCTTTGAACCAGGTCTCTGTCACTGCACAGATGTCAATGTTCTCCATTTTAAGGAGTACCTCGAGTGAGTGCATTTTGAGGTTTAGACTGCCAGCATTGAGTAGAATTACCCTCAGATTTTGCTTGCTTGTACCTGTTACGGTGGTGAATTTGTCATTTGAACCTTTCCTAAAAAAGGCACTATAGGGGTGGCAAGAGCCTTTGCCAGTATCTGGAATCCCAAGGGCGACAGGTGCAGGCCATCTCTGGCAAAGCAGCGTGGTCTGTCGATCATGTCATCCCAGGCAGACAGATACTGGATTCCCTTAGAATGACACCAGAAGCTTAGCCAATTGTTAAAATCAATCATTTTGTCCTTGTACTGTGGTATCATTCTGGGTGATGGCAGGATGCTTGTGTTGTCTTTCCAATTGCTGCAGGTGCCTGGAAAGGTACATATCAAAATGGGAGAGTAGTTAAGGTTTGTGTATTAAGAGTAGTAGTATCTTCAGTAAATTAGTATTTGGAGTTTGCTAGAGAAAGTCCTGGGGGAAAGGCAGTTGTAGAGGGTCAACCTGGGGGAAGACATGGGCATTGCCTATTGGTAAGTAGGTGTTCCTTTAGTAGTTGTTTAAAATTAATGACATAAGTTGCTGAGGTAATATCAGGGGGCAGTGAGTTCCAGATTCTGCCTATGTAGTTAGGAAATAGGGAATCTCCTCCTGAGTTGTTGGATCTGGTGATTTTGATTAAGGTCCTGTCACTAGAGAGTAGTTGTCTTGGATTTTCATGTATTTTAAGTAAATTAGATAGCGTTGGTACTTTGTCTGGATATAATAGGAGTTTTTTAGCGAAAACTAGTTGGTGGAATGTAATGAGATTTTGAAGTTCAAGCCATTTTAGTTGGTATAGTGAGTGGCAGTGATGGGAACGGTAGGGAGCATCATATAAGGGTTGTTACCTAGCTGAGTGAGTTTGTCAATAATGCCTGAGTGGGGAATAGTGTGAAAAGCCTTGGCCAAGTCCAGGTAGGCTGTATGCACAGTTTTCCCCTCGTCCAGGGGTCTGGTGACTATCTCAAAGAAGTCCACCAGATTTAATAGGGATGATCTCTCTTTGACAAATCCAAACTGAGTAGGGTCAACTGTTTGGAGGTTACATATACAATTTGTTGATAAATATATACATATGGGTTCACTTTATAATTTTGAAATACTGAAATACCGAATTTCAGTGTTTTGAAATCATAAAGTCGAAGACTCAAAATTGCGAAAGTGCATAATTGCGAATTCAAATATCTCGAATTTGCGGATATGGCTTACGGTACGTGGTGTGTGGTGTTGGGAGTGTATTGTGGTTCGTGTTGTGTATGGATGTAGGTGCAATTGAAGGTAAGTGAGTGTTTTGTAAGGGTTTTGTGTGGGAGTTTGAGTGTGTCTGAATGTGTGTAAGTGTTGGATGTGTTGATGTATGTATATGTGTGATGTTTGTGTGCGTGCGGGGGACTGTGAAATGTGTGGGTGTGTGTTTCCTTTTTGTGTCTGTTTGTGCAATCTAGGAGTTAGTATATATAAGTAGGGGGGTGTGGGGGGTGCAGCCCGCCACATGGGTGGTGCAGGGGGGTTTGCCCCCCCTGCTTACATGTAGTGTAGGTTTGTTTGTTTTTTGTGTTTGTGTGTGTTTTGTTTGTTGTAGTGTGGGTCAGACGATGTATGTGTTGTGTGGTGTATGGAGTGTATGTGTTCAAGATTGTGTGTTTCGCAATTGTGTGCTTTTGGGATTATGGACTTTCGACTTTATGATTTCGAAATACTCAAATTCCCTTTGAAGGTTGGGCGTCAAGCTGGCACCTCGGCGTTTTGTAAAAATCTACTGCCAATCATTAGCTGACCGGAGTTCCGCTGTGGCGACCCCTTACCGGGAAAAGGCCAAAAAACAAACAACAACATCCCATAAGGGTATTACTACCGTCTCCTGGAAATTATTGTGTGTGTGAATACAAGTAGTGTTATTAAATTACAGTTACTGTGAATAAGAAAACATCAGAAGGCACTGACCTTGGTTGGAAGGGAACTGATTGAATCTCTGGAAATCCACAGCCTACAGCTTTGTTCTGTTTTGTTTTGTGGATGCTCAGTGGGGAGCCTTATCTGGGTGTGGCTGCTATTGGCCATAACCCAGGCAGCAAAGCAGACCTCCTGCATGTCTGATGACCACACCTATTCATTCATTTATTTATTAATTTCTAATATATATATATATATATATATATATATATATATATACACACACACACACACACACACACACACACACACACACACACACACACACACAGAGGTTTACTGTCATATTTTATTTTACTTGTTGCTGCTGTACATATTTATTTGGGCAGTAAAATGGATTAGTTGACAATGGCCAACGTCCTTCACTTTATTGGTACCAGTGGTATGGATCATGAGATCATACCTCTGGTACCTCTCAAGGCATCACAGACAGTTTGTATCTTAGCCATAAATTCATGAGTAAATCTGGTTGGTGAAAGATACATTTTCTTAAGTAGAGTGCTTCTGTTGGCAAGGAGCAATGCCATTTGTCTAAATTAACACATTTCTGCATCAAGATTTTGGCTGTTTTTGCCATCCTTTCTAGCTGGCCATTGTTTTTTAGGAATCTCAATCTACTCACAATATAACTGAATTTCCACCCTTGAGTAATGTTTCTTGGCAACTGAAGTGTGGACTGTTATCTGAAATAACAGACTCTGAAATTCCATATCTATCAAAACAAATTTCAGTATTTCAGTCACTATAGTGGTTTAGTGCATTTCATGGATTCATAGATATCCCAGTGTCTTATAACCTCTCCCCCTCTTGCCAGTACCCTCCCTCTGGCAGCACCTCCTTTGCCCTGGAGAGCCATACCAGCCAGTCATATCTCTCAATTGTCCAGAGTTTTGCAGAATGTCCATATTTTTGCTTCATATTTTTGGTGTTTTTTACATAAAATGCAGGTTTTCTGGCAAATCATTGACAAATCATTAAGGATTAAAGTCAGAATATAATGACAGACATCAGCGATTCAGGCTTCATACCTTCCAGAAAATGCATGCGAATGCAAAACCTGTTATTGTATCAACTTTCTAAGTTTGTAAGAGTAATATTTAAAAAAAGTCCCTACTTTCGGGCCTTTGTCCCCCTATTATTTATGGTTTTGTCCAGATTTCTTGCTCTAAGAGGTTGAAAGCTACACAGCCAGTCCTGTATTAAATTTGTGTATACCCATCCAGTTGTTTAGTTCATGCTTGAAGGAAGATAGAGAGATGCACTGTTTAACATGCAGGGGAAGGTTAGCCCAGAGGTTTAGGAGGCACAGGGTTACAATCTTAGCCTTCATTATGTTACATTTATCTGTTCATGAAAATTTAGTACCTTTGTTCTAGTACAGGTTAAGATACTGGACTTGCACAGAAACAGGTGTTCCAGAACAATTAGGTCTCTAATGGCAAGGCCAGCAAAACAGAGAATCCCCTCCCCTCTCAAAAATATATACAATACTAAATAAGGAAGTAAAACTTCCAACCCCACCCCTTGGTAGCTTAGGGACTTTAAGTTTGTGAAGTTTTGGTTAGGAAATTCTGAGTTCAGTTTAACTGCTGTTTGAAACGTTGGCATCTGCTAGAGTGAGTTCTGAAACATGGAGACTGAATAGCCGAAGAAATGGGCTAACATGTGTTAATTTGGAGATGGCAATGTCTCAGAATATTCCCTTTTCTCCAAGGTATGGTGAGCTTAGAGTTGGTACATGTACGTTTGGGGATTGCCATGAAAAGCACTTTAAAGGAGAAGAGTGATGTTCGAGATTTGCTCTTCTGTCATTTCGATCTTTTTTAGGCTTGTCGGCACTAGGCATTTTGAGTGCTGACATTTTAATAGGGAACTCAGAGTGTAATGTAGTAGTACTGGATCATGCCTGAACTGGGTCTTCATACTAGTGTATTTACCCATTTAATAAATGCATAACTAAATAAATACACATCATCTTCAAACTGAAATAGATATGCAGGTCTGGCATATCATGTAAAAGTAGTGCTTCTTTAGGATTCAGTTTATAGTACTTGCTACATATATGACAATTCTTTACATTCTTTTGAATTTGTTTTGATGTCTTTGTCCAACAGAAGACATCCTAGGTTCTGTCTTCACACTTTTCATCATTTTATTTAATATTATTACTTTATCAGACTTGTACATGAGACCTTGAAAACAACAGATTTCATCTCTGTGTATTACTCTGACATGCAGATGCACTGTTGATAATGGATTTGGCCAAACATTTCTTTGTAGTTTCTTTCACTAGCTACACCTACAGATCTTCATGGAGTGCACTTTTACAACTCTATTTAGATTTAATATGACATTGCTTATTGCAGAATAACCGAGAAACTTCTAACTCTTCTTACAAAATCTCCATTATTTAACATTGAGATAGGTTCTATGTAATAGATCAAGGTATTACTGATCAATGCTAGGAGTCTAAACAAAAAACTCCACTCCTGAGAAGCTCTCTTCACACTAGAGAATGCTGACATCTGTGAGGTCACTGAGATATGGTTTAAAGCCATGGAGAGCACACCAACAGTGCAAGGTTATAATGCCTTACACACATTTTGAACAGCTACTTCACAGGCAGATACTAAAGGTGGAGGTGTCACTATTTACATCAAAAATAAATATACTTCAAGGTTGGTCAGACAGGACAATGCACTTGAGCTGTTCCATGTTCAAATCACTAGAGCAAAATCCAATACCAATTAATTGCAAGCTATAGGTCCACCTCTATGACCCAGGAAACTCATACCATTTATCTGAATTTAGAAACATTAACCATGCAACCCAATACCATATTCAGGGGTGGCTTTAATAACCCCACTGGTAACTTGGAGTCCTATACAACACCAAATGTACTGGCACAGAGATTCCTGGATTTTGTAAACACAAACTCCCTGGACCAGATAGTCAATACATCAACCAGGGAGTACAAACATACTGGATCTGGTCCTCACTAATATGGAAGAGTGCAGCACACCCCCTACTGTCATGTCTTCCCTGGTAAGATCCGACCACAAAATGGTCTCCTTTGAAGTAAAAATAAAACCTAGACCCCCAGCTAAATCTGGAATATTTAGGAACAACTCTAAGGCTAATCCCCTGCTATTAAGTGATAACCTGACAAAATGTCAAGTCCCCATAAACCCTAAGAACACTGCTGCTTATGCAGAACTGTTCACAGAAACTCTGTACAAGCATGTTAATAGCTGCATAGTGGCAGCTGTACTCACCAGGAAGAAGTACAGATCTAACTCGAAAAACAAGCCACCCTGGTGGAATCACAAAATCAATAGGCTATATAACAGAAGGAAGAAAATCATGGCAAAATTAGGAGGTGCAGCACCAAACAGGATAAAGGCACTCTCATTAAATTAAACAAACAACTCAGAGGACAAATAAAGTCTACCAAATTTGAGGTAAGTTTGGCCTCCTAGGCCAAGGACAGCCACAAAGCTTTCTTTAGCTATGTCCTCAACCTCAAAGGCAATACAGAATTGTGTGCAGAGCTCACTGTAAATGTAGCCACCTATACTGAGCCAGAAGATATAGCAAGCCTCCTGGCTGATAAATTCAGTTTCAACTTTACCGCTCTCTCTCCCTCAACCTTCCCTGAGGAAATACCATCAAATATATCTCCCCTTACTATCACAAGGGTCCTTAATGGTCTCTCTAAGACCAAGAACACTGCATCAATGGGCCCAGACAATATCCCAGGATGCCTTCTAAATAGCATGAAACATGACCTATCAGGGCCTCTGGAATTACTATTTAACTGCAGCCTCCAAACCGGCTTTGTGCATCATGAATGGAGAACAGCAACAGTCATCCCTCTACATAAAGGTAAGCCATCTACAGACCCTGGAAACTACAGACTCATAAGTCTCACTAGTCTTATATGTAAAGCCATGGAAAGAATTATCATGGAAATGCTCAACAGAGATATAGTAAACCTCCAAACACTGGACCCAACCCAGTTTGGTTTCATCAAGGGCAGATCATGCCTACTCATTCTGGTGGGCTTCTTTGAAAAGGTAACCAAAGCAATGGATGAGGGAAAAATGGTTCACACTGCCTACCTTGACCTGGCCAAAGCATTTGACACAATAGCCCACTCTGGAATTCTTGACAAACTCAGGAGGTTAGGCATAAACCCGTATGTCACCCAGTGGATAGCCAACTGCCTCACAGACAGGACCCAGAAAGTTAGAATTGGGGAGTGCACCTCCACAAAGAGGCCAGTCACAAGTGGAGTCCCTCTGGGATCAGTCCATGCACAGCTCCTTTTTGGCATTTACTTCTGTGAAGTCAAGACCAATGTCAGTGGTCTCTGGCTAACTAAGTTTGAAGATGATTGCAAATTAGGAGCTGTCATTGAATCCCACACTGACACAAAGGTTTTACAGGAGGGGCTGATACAGACAAACAACTGGTGTCAGAGCCATGAAGTAAAACTAAATCCCAAGAAATACATAATAGTATCCTTTGGGAATCCATCCACCCCTGCTAACTATCATATTGATAACACACACCTTAGAGATGACCCAGTAGTCAGGGACTTAGGGACACACATAGACAGTAATCTAGCCTTTGACCATCATGTGTCTGCAGTAGTGAGGAAATCATTCTATACTGCCCAAATTATAAACAAAGATATGGAATCTAAGTCCAAGGAAGTTATTGTTCCACTGTATTTGGCATTCATCAGACCTATCATTGAGTACAATGCCCACTTCAGTATGTACCTAACCAGGCATATCCAACAACTGGAATGTCCACAGAGGTTCCTCACTAAAAGAATACAGGGAGTAAGTAAAATCCCCCGTGCAGACAACCTCAAGGCCCTATCCCTGTAGTCTGTCTCTTATAGGCTGTTGAGGGAAGATCTATGCCTGGCATACAATGCATTGTCAGACCCCACTCTGATAGAAATGCTGCATATCCACAAAACAAACAGCACCAGGATTACCCATGCTAAGGATTTAAACCTAGCCTGTGATATAAATTAGATCTGCTGGAGAGACAGGTATGTATCCTAAAGACTACCCCTTCTCTGGAACAGGCTCCCCATCCAAGTGTAACCTGGACAATTCGATGTGGAACAGTAAATTCATCCCTGGTTTAGTGCCTATGTCTCTAATGGACATATGCAGCCTGTAAATGGTTCATCTTGCAGGGCCCTGCTTACATTTGCCAAGGGTAACAGAACTTGTCAGAGATCTGGGATGCATGGATAGGCTTAAAGAGACCCTTGTGTTCATTAGCCTAGTAAACACCTATGAATGTATAATCTGCTATTTTAACCACAGTCCACTGAGCAGATAAACTGACAACCTTGATGTTCTATGGCTTTTGGAAGTAGCAAGGTGTCAATGCTGAAAAACAGAGCTTACAAAAGTAAACAGGTGGCTTGAGGAATACAAATGAGTATATGTTGTGCAGGTGCCTGGCTACACAACATAATCACATTAATCATTTCTGTGATGCTACAGTACATTAGTGGATTAATATCCACACACAGTGGTGAGGTTGCATGATGGACACGTGTAAGCTTTTAAAACCACAGAAGTTCTACATGTGATCATTAATGAGGGTATAACCAGACAAGAAAGTGTTGCTGCCCTGAAAAGGGAGCTATAAGTTATTGGTATTACAAACATATGGAATAAAATGCATGATGATGCTACTTATTAAAATTGAAAAAAATGGGTCCTCTACAAGTGCTCGCATGCCAGCATCTCACAAAATTTGTTCACTGCCACTTTCTCAAAAGGCAGGTACTCTAACTCCCACTAGCTCAATCTTAACTATTTATCCCTCCCAACATCTGACTCTATTAAAACTGTTTTGCTCTACCAAACCCAAATCCCCTTCCCGAACACTGCAAAAATCTACATTTCACCCATTCTCTCCCTATAGATATGCATTAACCTGGCTTGGACTCAAATAATGCATCCTGGTAAGGTGCAGCAGCAGGTCTATATCAGTTCATTGAAGATTCACTGCAGCGAACCTGACTTCATCGACCCCAAAGCACCGAACTTCACTTCCGCAAATGTTCACGTCAAAAAAGATTTCACAAGGGAAAGATAGCACTTGGCCAACACCACAATGGAACACACACTGCAGTATGTCAAACCCACCCAAGTGGGGGCTGCACCCCCACACCCCATCTAACTATATATACCAACTCCAAGACTGCACTACAGTGAGGAAAAGGGCAAAGTTGAGCTGTTGGCCAACTGCTTCCTTTCCCTACATAAATATTTCATGGATGTGAGCATTTGCAGAAGTGAAGTTCGGTGGTTTGAGTTTACTGAAGTCAGGTTCACTGAAGTGAATCTTTGACAAAGTGATATAGACCTGCAACAGTGGTTTGCTTGACCTCATATTCAAGTTCAAGTGTAAGTGGCATATGTAAAAGATGTTCAGTGCCTGGCTTCGAGACACTGGTGTTCAAGTGCTTGCGAATTGAGCTCTTGTAGTAGAAACCTAAAAAATAAGTAGAAAAAGATTATTGTAACATTTTTTTTTAAATAACAGCAAAAGAAACCTGACAAAAATAACAAATACATTATCAGTAGTAGCTTTACTAAATATAAGTGACCTGATGCAGTATGAATTAAGCCCGCAAAGAACAGTAAACCAAATGTTAAAGCTTGCTCATAAAAAAATAGTATGCAGACAATTCAGCATTTTAATTTATTTATGTAAAGTGCATAAAACAGGTCTTAGTTGTATGGCTTGTTTTGGTTGTGAGGGAACCGAGGTGGTATTAGTACAATTTAACAAAAACATTAAGGAAATTCCTGTCTTCCAGAAGGCAGTGTCTGGTACTTTTCCTGTTGGGAATAGCATTGAACATATCATGGTCAATGGTGTGAAAGAGAATTTGAAGTCTGATGTTGGATTATCTGAAGTAGTGATGTTGGGATTATACAGTGTCAAGGACTATCAAGCTTCAGTGCTAAAGACCTTGTGAAGTAGTATCGTCCAGAGGGAGGTTAGTGTCTGATGGTCTTCCATGAGGAAATAGTATTTTAGATAACACGGATAAGGGTATGCATGAGTGTATGGCCTCTAATTTTGGAGTGTCTGGTATAGTGAAGATGGACTACAGTGTCATGGACACTAAGTTTCAGTGTTGGAGACCATGTAGGGCAATGCGATGAGGAGACTAATAACAGTAGAGACAGATGCCAAAGCTCAGGAGGAAACACAGACAACAAGCCCAGTGTTGAGCACTATACTGGTTCCTGAGAGGGCAGCATAATAATATGATGGAACAATAGCAGAGATGTAACAGCCACTGATCAACTGATGGAGAAGGGGTATAAATAAAGCTCTGCAATGATATGAAATGGCAGCTAGCAAAATGAAAGAAGGGAAGTTTTGCCTCCGGAAGCATGATATTCATCTAAAGTACAGAAAGCTGGGGAAGCATCTACTGGAATATTTACATGAGAAAAGATTCTGTCTGTAATAATTGTGTCTCTAGTAAAGAAAGTGTAGGGGTATCTTACATGAAGATCCAAAACTGAAAGAGATTTTAGATGCATTTCCTTTATTTTCCTATTACACAGGAATATGGGTATTTTTTTATGTGTATTTATTTAAGCATTCAGTTATATTTGCAGTTTCTAATATACCTTCAGTCAGGGGACCCTTAACCTATGGAGATTGTTCTGTCTGTATTTATGGTTTTCTCTTTTCCATCTTGGAGACTTACTTCTGCTGGTCACTCTTTATGTCCTACTAGAAGTACAGTATATGCCATTCAATGTTCTCGTGCCATGTGTTGTAAAGGAGAAACCAAAAGAAGCCCAAAATGTAGGCTGTGGGGACATATAAGGGACATAAAGAAAAAATGTGTTGCTTGTCTGGTTGCTGCTCTGTTAGATATAATAGTCAGCCTGTTGAATTACAAAAAAAACTGTTTTTTAAAAGATGGCTTTGCATGATAGAGGTGGTAACACTGTGAACTGTTGCCATACAAAAAAGTGTATTTATTCTTTTTTTTTGTAAAAAAACGTAGTTTCTTTTGTTTTTTGTTTTTCTTTTTTTGTTTTTGTTTTTTTTAACACCCTTACTGAATCATCACTTGTGACACAGGTAAACCCACATCCATTCAAAAACAATCAGACTGTACCAAATCAGCATTAACAAACATACTTCACATACATTACTAAACCTTAGACTTGATCCCCTTGGACTGAATTTAGAACCAGTAAACACTCATTGATAAACCAAGCATCGTGCTTGACTGGTTGTTTTTAATCTGTTTTATTTGTTGAATTATTATTTTGCTGATGCTTGATGTCGTTTTTGTCGCTATCGTGTATGATCTGTTTGTTTTATTCTTCGTGAAAGGCATAAGCAGGGACAACAGGAGGATAAATATTGGTTTAACTGTTGATATGAGGCTGAGCTAAGCATACCTCCCAACCTCTTAACACAAGGAGTCTAGCGCAAAATAATAAGGGGAGGGCAAAGACCCAAAAATAGGGCTAGAACAACAGGTTTTGCATTAGCATACATTATCTTATGGATATAAAGTCTGAATCTCAATTGTCTGTCATTATTTAATAAATTCAGTCCTCAATGATTTGCTAGAAATTCATGAAGAACAGACCAAAAATATTAGACAAAAATCTGGGCATTCTCTGGAAATCTTAACAGCTGAGAGGTAAGGAGAAACGTTATAAAAGGAAAGCTGATGGCACAAAAATGAATTCCAAGACATTATCAAAGGAATGATGTAGTGCAAGAAGAAGAAGAAGATAAATGATGGTCCTGGTCAAGAGGAAATACAGGTTAGCTACCAAAGGGGCTAAGAGAGAAGTCACAGTGGCAAAGAACAAGACGTCAGAGAAACTCCACCAGCTTCTGGAAAGTGAACTAGCATATGCGACAAGGAAGTTCTATTAGACTCATAGGTTCATAGGTAAGTAGTAGGCCAGCTGCCCTTGTGGGCCACTTTAAGCCTAGCCAAATTCACTTCTTGTGATCTCAATAACCTATCCCTTTTGGTTATGGATTGACCTTACCCATTCCACAGACAATAATTATTTATTACCCCAATGAGAATAACTGGGATCATACCACAGATAATTTGAGGGGACCCGTGCATGAGATAAAACATTTAGGAGCTGCCTTTGTCCAAGGGGACAGTCCTGGGATAAATGTTCTGTTTTCTATCCTTAGATCTAATTTGCACTTCAATATGGACAGGGATGAACTTTGTTTTATGTGAATGGGGAGTCTGTTCCACAGCAGCCATCTCCTCTGCGAGATATAACTCTCCCTTCAAACAGTTCTGTTGATGTTGCAGAAGAGGTTTAGATCCCTAGACCCAGTATTTATGATGCATTTGACTTGCTGATATGCAGTAAATCCATCAGCAATGGATCAGAGCATGTCTTGTATGCCAGACACAAGTCACCTCTTATCAGCCTGTGGGATACCGAGTATAGTGACAGGCCTTTGAGACGGTCCATGTAAGACATATTGCTTAGGCTCTGTATCCTTTTAGTAAGGTATCTCTGTGGATATTCCAGTTGTTGCATGTGTCTGGAAAGATAAATGCCAAAGGGGGGCATTATATTCAATGATTGGTCTAATGAGGGCTGAGTAAAGGGAGGCAATGACATCTGTAGATCTTGACACAATCCATTTGTTTATAAGCTGTGTATTATAGAAAAACTTTCTTACAATAATAGACACATGTTGGTCAAAAGTTAGGTCGCTGTCATAGGATCATAGGATGTTACTATGCTAATGGCCCCAGGGCCCTTGCAAGCCTAGCCAAGTTCACCCATGTTCCCAAGGGTGTCTGGTTCAAGCAGACACTAAAATCTGCAACTAATTGCCCCTGTCCAAGAAGGACACAGGGAAACCCCCAGAGTGAATTTCCAGTTACCCATCCAATCATCCAAACTGTGGTTAAACAGGGGCAATGAAGGGCCTTGTTTAACATGAATAGGAAGCTTGTTCCAAAGGTGGGGCAACCTCTGTGAGACAAATCTGTCTCTCCACCAAATTCTGTTGATGTCACATACCAGGTTAATGTCCTTTGTGCTAGTGACCCGTGTGTTATTTGACTTGTGAATGTGCAGCATTTCCATTAAAGCTGGGTCAGAGATTGTTCTATATGCAAGGCACAGGTCGCCTCTAAGCAGTCTGTATGACACAGAGTAAAGTGACAATGATTTCAGTCTGCCCGCATAAGACAGATCCTGAAGACCCTGAATTTTCTTTATATGGAACCTTTGTGGTCCCTCTAATTGCTGCAGGTGTTTGGGAAGGAACATACCAAAGGGAACATTATACTCTATTATTGGCCCGATGATGGAAGAGTACAGGGGGGTTATAACCTCTTTTTTTCTGGAGGCAATGACCTTACTTATGAGATGAGCAATATAAAATTCCTTTCTTAGTACTGTGGAGACATGGTGATTGAAGTTAAGGTTGCCGTCAACCTTTGTATCCAGATCTCTCACCACTGACTGTTTGCTTAGAGTATTGCCACTGATGTGATAGTTTGCAGGAACATCACCCTTGCCGAAGGGGATGATAATGCATTTTTTGCATTAAGTTTAAGACCATGACTTTGGCACCAGTCTTTAATCTGCATAAGACCTTCCTGCAGGATGTTGATATCACTAGGGGTTTCAATGATCGCTCCCAATTTGTAGTCATCAGCAAACTTTGTCAGCCACAGTCCTTTAGTTTTAGCCTGCACTTTGGAGAAGTAGATTCTGAACAGTAGAGGTCCCAGAACTGATCCCTGTGGAACACCACTGGTTACAGGTCTGCTGGAGGAGGTGGAGTCCCCTATTTTAACAGTATGAGTTCTATCAGTGATTCAGTTTGCAACCCACCTGACAATATATGGGTTGATATCCAGCTGGGTAAGTTTGTCAATGATGCCTGAGTGGGGGATTGTGCCAAAGGCCCTGGCTAAGTCTAGGTAGGCCATATGCGTAGATTTGCCCTCATCTAGGGCTTTGGTGACTGTCTCAAAGAAGTCCACCAGGTTTAACAGGCATGATCTCCCCTTGACAAAGCTAAACTGGGTGGGGTTGGCATTTGGAGATTCCTTATATCTTTGTAGTAAGGTCTCTCCCTTTTTTATTTCTCCAAGTCGTTTGGGTTTTTAATACCATGACAGAAATGGACCCCACTCCTAAGTCAAAGTACAATTAAAGTTCATGAAATTAGTATTGTTTCACTCTTTGATGTCAGCTAAAAGTGCTCTTCCTAGCACCCTCATTGTTCCCAGCAATGACTCTTTCTGCAGTTCGTATGGAGCCACTTGCATTGGTAGAGTATTTAAATAAGATTTTAAACTCTTTTTTATAAGACCCATTGTTCCTACTACTGTTGGAACTATTTGGGTATCTTACTTCCACATTGCTCTCTTTTCTGCTTGCAGATCCTGATATTTTATAACTTTATGTCTCTCTGTGCGCAGGACACTGTAGTCACTGGGTGTGTCGATTTCAATAATCAATGCTACTGTTGTCTTCTTTTCCTGGACCACTATATCCGTTTTTCTAGCATCTATTTTTTGAATTGTTGGTAATGGATGATCCCATGTGATGTAGACCATCATTTTCTATGATGCTTTGTGGCTCATGTTTCCAGTACTTTTCAGCCACTTCAAAACCATAATGTTTGCCCAATACCCAGTGCAGCCATCTCACCACATTATTGTTACTTTCATTATACAGTCCTTCTGCCATTAATATGTGAAAACCAGCAACAAGGTGTGTGACTGTTTCAAGTTCGGTTTTACAAAACCTACATTTGTCTGTTTCTCCTACATGTTCAATGGATTTTGTAAACCAGCATGTATGTAGCCCACTGCCTTGAGGCGCCAATATTAACCTTTCATCTCTTGGTTTGAATTCACCTCTCCTTAACCATTCCTGTGTTTGTTCCTGATCAACATGAGGTTCTTCCCGAAATTTTCTATACTTGCAACTATATTTATGCGTTTTCCACATTTCTTGCCTTTTCGTCTGATCCTTCAATATTCTTTCTTTTGTTTTTTAGCACATACAGTTGCTGCCTGATTCCTATCCACTTCTGGTCTGATTTCCATTCCTGCCTGACGGTGATATGTTTCTCTTAGATTAAGCAGGGAAGTCGTCTTAGATTTATTCTCCTCATGTTTCAAAACTTTCACTACTTTTGGGTCTCGTGAGGTCAACAGATATGTGTGGAGTCCCACAACTGCAGATCTATACATGTAATCAATTTTAAGGAGGCCCACCCCTCCTTTAGAATGGGGAATATATAATCTTGGTATGCACTGATTTTTACAGATCATTTGGTGAGCATGAAGCATCCTTCTTTTTTTTATATCCAATCTATCCAACACGTTTTGGGGCCAGTCAGTCACTCCAAAACTGTAAGTTAGGACAGGAAGAGCAAATTGTTTTATTGCTTGGATTTTGTTCCTAGATGTCAATGCTGTTTTCAGGATTAATATTCCTTACTAAGTTTTACTCGCATCTGTTCATGTTTTATTGCTCATCCTTCATCAATTCCCGAGTATTTATATACTTCCTCTTGCTCAAGTTCTTTTATATCACATTCTTGTCCCAAGATGATGTTTTCCTGGTGCTGCAGTTTTCCTGCTTTAATGGTTGCTTTTGCACATTTATCAAGGCCAAATGACATTCTAATATCATTTGAAAAAGTTTTGACAACCTGCAGTTGTGCTTTCAGTTCCTCATCTGATGAGCTATACAGTTTTAAATTATCGACAAATAGAAGATGAGAAGTCTTTAGACTTTGTTGTTTTCTAGGAGCCAAATTGTAGCCATGGCCTAAGCTGTTAAGTAAACAGCTTAATGGGTTAAGGGCAAGGCAGACAGAGAGTCAACCTAGAATATCCCCCTTTGAATTTTTATCCCTGGGATAATCATTTGTCCTTTATCATGGTTTAATTGCAAAGCGGTCTGCCATTGGTTCATGGTCACTGTAGCATAGTCTATCAGTGTAGGATGTATCTTATACATTTTTAAGCAGTCTTTTATCCGTGAATGTGTAGTCATCCATGCCATACTTAGATTCTTCCCCTTTTTACAGTTCTCCACTATGACTTTATTTAACAACAAATGATGCTTTGTTCAATATGACTTTCTTTTATTGCCCTTTTGTTCTACTGCCAAAATTGAGTTTATACTTCATCGGAAGGCAAGTTATTGGTCTATAATTTTTGGGTAGCTTGCAGGTTCACTTTTAAGTAGGAGTATTGTTTTACCTGTTGTTAGCCAGATTGGTGTCTGTTCGGGGTGCAAATATAAATAGTTCTTATTAATGGCTTGGTCTTCATGCATAGATGTTAATACTTTTAACCAAATGTTAGGCACTGCATCTGAGCCTGGGGTTTTCCAATTAGAGGTTTTTCTTAACTTTGTTTCAATCTCTCTGACTGTTACTTCATCCCATTTCATATCCTGTACCTTTAAACTTCTTATTCTTTCTTTTACTTCTTTTATCCATTTAGCATATTTGTTGTGTTCCACAGGAGCTTCATAGATACGTCTCCAAAATGCATCTATTTCTTCTTTTTTGGTGGTCTTTCAATTCTTTTTACCTTGTTTCCCAATTCTCTATAAAATTTTTTTGGGTCATCACTAAATTGCCTGTATTGTACTTTTCCTTTATATTTATCTGTGTATCTTCTAAGTTTTTCCTCCTGTGCTGAAATGTTTTATTTATTATTTGTGATAGTGCATGATAGATCCTGGTCTGTTCTAATACTGTGCACTGCTTTTATCACATCTATCTTTCTTAGTATTTTTGTTCATCTATTCCCTCTTCTATAGTCTTCTAACAGTGACACTTCTTGTCTTAATTGCTTTATATTTTTCTCTATTCGATAATTCCATGATGGTATACGATTTCTCCCCTTCCTTTGCCTCACTACCCTGTGTTCCTGTGGTAGAACTTTATCAGTTATTAATTTAGCTGCACAGTAACATATCATGTTTACTTCTGTTATATCGCATGGATCTCTATGGACAGTCATAATTACCGTGTTCATTTGTTTTATCAGACTTCTGATTTTTGGGGTTTTATTGACCTTCTGCAGTCTACTCCTTTCATTGATTTTAATATATCTATCTATATCCATTAAATCAAGCAACTCATTTTCTTCCAGACTAAGGGCACATCCTTTGTTTTCAACTTCCTGCTGGTATTCTATAGAAAGTTCTATAGCAACTTCCTGTGGCACCTTATCTTTGATTTCATCTTGTGCCATCTGTTGCTTTGGCATATGTGAAATCACTAGCCTATCACTCCTCAACATTGACTGTATCAGAGTTTCTGCAGTCTCCTGTACCTTCCCTTGCTGTCTAGATTTAAGTGAACGTTTATCCTGGTTTCCTGTGGAAAGCTCCAAAATATCTTGATATGACACCTGACCAATTGCTTCCTGTTCCACTGGTTTCCCCTTAATTTGGATATCCATTGCTCTATCCTGTTGTAGTGCTTTCTGCATTAAATTTTCTACACTGAATCCTTCACTTTGCAGGTGCTCCATAACCTCAATTTCTATTTCTCTAACTTCTCCATTACAAATCTCCTTTTCTGCTTTTCCTCTTTGTCTTCTTATTTTTTGTATTGTAAAGTTTTCCATGTCCTGATTCCTTTGCCTGTATTTCTCTTCAAATATCTTTGGTGCTGCTCTTTACATATTGGTTAGTTTTGCTTTCTCCTTTGCATAAATATTACACCATATTAAATCTCTTTTCCTTTTCCATATCCATATTTCTTCTTCAGATGTCTCCTGATCTTCCTGCGTCTCCTTACTTTGGGGACACACTCCATCATGCTGTGATGCAGTCTGCGTTAGAATTTCTACATTAAATCCTTCACTCTGCAGACACTCCATAACTTCAGCTTCTATTTCCTTAACTTCTACTTTACTAATCTTCTTTTCCACATTCCCTCTTTGTGATATTAATTTTTTTATTGTGAAATTTTCCATATCTGAATGCCTTTGCCTGTATTTTTCTTTGAATATCTTTGTGACCACTTTCTTTATTGTGGCCTTCTCCTTTACATAAATATTGCACCATATCAAATCTCTCTTTCTTTCCCATGTCCATATTTCTTTTTTATACTTTTCAAAAATGTCTAGGTTCTGTTGTTTACATTTTCGCACTTCCTCAGATGCTTCTTTTTCCAAACAGATCAAAGTTTCTTGATCTATATACTGTTTTTCAAAAATCTGTTGTATTAATGGATGCAAATTTTATTTGAAGCTTCTGACAGTTTTTCCTGTGAAAGTATTTTTCTTTCCTCTAATTTATCTCAATCTCTTTGTATATCCTCTATCTAGTAATTCTGGGCTTTTTGCATAATAGTAACAATACATAATTTCTTTCTTATCCTCAATAGTCAACTCTGTCATCTTTATGGCTCTTCTTTGGCCTATCAGTTTTTGTGATTTGTGTGGACTGCTACTTCTTTCTACAACAGAGGGCCATCCTCCCCTTGAGCCTGGCCTGGCACCATTGTAGAAATGTTTCCGGATTTTGAGGATTCTACAATGTCATTTTTTCCTGTCCTGGCACCAGTGTGCCTACCAAGATTGGGCACTTTTTTATCCTGGGACTTGTGCACCCAGCTATCTTTTTTTGTTTTTGACTTATTTCTGTCCATGATATATGCTATATAAATGCAGTATATATATCAGTGTTGCCTTAGTGAGATTTTTGTGAAAAACAGGGTCCACCTTGCGAAGGTACTCCCCAGAACTTGAGGATGAATTCATTTTCAGCACTACTACTGTCCTTTGCTTGCTGACTTTTTATCTCTCCATTAGGACCCCATAATGATTCATTCCATGGCCTTGCAGATAAGGCCGGCCAGGCTAATGGATCTATAGTTCCTGGGGCCCATGGATTCATCCCCTTTGTGCAAAGGGATGACAGTAGCTGTTTTCCATTCCACTGGGAAGAAGCCAGTGCTTAGGCTGTGATTGAAAAGCATGCTCAATAGTGATGCTAATTCCTGTTTTAACCCATGTAGAACACAGCCCGGGATGTTGTCTGGTCCCATAAACACTGAGTTTTTGGCCTTGGAGAGGGCATTTAAGACCTGCTCTTCAGAGATACTAGATGTTGGGATAGGTGTTAGGGATGCTTTGCAGTATATGTGGCGGGGACAGGGGAGTGAAGTTTTCACTGAACCTGCCAGCCTGCAGGTTTGCTATATCCACAGGTCCCATATATGTAGTACCATTAATTATGAGTTCAGTGCAAATCCGGGCTTTACCTTTGAGGCTACAGATGTAACTAAAGAATGCCTTGTGGTTGTCCTTAGTTAGGGAAATTAATTTGGATTCATAGTTAGCTTTGGAGGACTTCATTAGGAGTCTTATTTGCTTGTTTAAGTTGAGGAGGGAGTGTTTTCAGTTTTGAGACCATTCCTTCCTACTCTTATACAGCAATTTCTTTTTCATATTGTGTAGCCTATTAATGGCAATTGTCCACCAGACAGGTTTGTTTTTCCTTGAAGATCTTGTTTTTGCTCTATCAGGTATGGCAGAGTCAATACAATTGTACAGGTGCTTGTATAAAGCATAGATAAACTTACTAAGTTGGGCATTAATCCCTATGTCACCCAATGGGTTGCTAAATGGCTTACTGATAGAACCCACACTGTAAAAGTAGCTGACTCCAAATCCATTTCCAGACAAGTGACAAGTGGAGTACCTCAGGGTTCAGTCCTGGGGCCGCTCTTGTTTGGCATCTACTTCTCTGAAGTACAGGTCAACACTAAGGGACTCTGGCTAACAAAGTTTGCAGATGACTGCAAACTGGGAGCCATTATTGAATCCAAATGATGTGGATACTCTACAAAAGGGCCTTACAGAAACAGATGCTTGGTGCCAGAGCCATGGGCTCAAGCTCAATGCCAAGAAATGTATTGTTATCCCCTTTGGGAAAAACATGTATCCATGAATTACCATATAGGTGGCAGTACACTAAACACAGAAAGTGTGATAAGAGACTTAGGGACACAGGTGGACAGTGGTCTCACCTTCGATAACCACATCGCCACAACAGTCAGGAAATCCTTCTATGTGGCACACCTCATCACGAAGGGCTTTTCATCCAGAAAAAAGGTCATTGTCCCACTGTACTCATCCCTCATTAGACCCATTATAGAATACAATGCCCCATTTGGTATGTACCTCTCAAGACATCTGCAACAACTGGAAAGGCCTCAGAAATACCTCACTAAAAGAATCACAGGCCTAAAGCAGATGCCCCACGCTGACCGCCTTAAAAACTCCAGCTATACTCTGTCGCATATCGTCTACTCAGAGGCGATCTCTGCTTAACATACAAGGCCATGTCAAACCCAGAGCTGTTGGACATGCTACACTTAAAGAAATCCCAATCCCTCAGGGCTACACGCCAGGGATCTAAACCTTGTCATCACAATAAACAAAACATGCTGGAGGGATAGGTTCCTGACCCAGAGACTCCCCAGACTCTGGAATAGATTGCCCATACATGTCAAGCAGAGTGCCTCTTTGGACCTCTTCAAGAGGAACCTTGACGATTGGATGGGAGAAAGGAAATTCACCCCAGGGATCACGTCAGTCGCCCTGCTAGACAGGGGTCCAGGAAAGTAAATAATGTGGGAAGAAATAGCCAGGGAATTGTTATGGCTAGGCTTGTATAGGCCCTAGGGCTGATAGCCTAGTACCAACCTATGAACCTATGGTGTATAACACAGCATAGCTGTCTGTTCCATCGGTGGCGGGTGGGCCTATGAAGCTATTTATGCCATCATGTAAGAGGTTGTAATTGGCCTTGGAGAAGTATTTTAGTCTAGTTGTTGCTGGGGGGGGGGGGGTTCTTTTGTTATAGTTACTTCTTGCGGGACTGATTTGTGGTCAGATCTCACCAGGGATGGCCACACACTTGAGGCGGTGCAGCAGTCCCCCATGTTGTTGAGCACTAGGTCCATGATGTTTGAGCCACATATGTTCCCAAATCATGATGAACTGGGTCAACCCATACGGGTGTACTGCTAATGTGGTAGTTCCCTGAGGTAGATGACTTCCCAAAAGATACAGTAATACATTTTTTTCATTAGGTTTCAGTCCATTATTTTGACACCAGTTATTTCTTTAGGACAAACCTTCCTGCAGGTTGCCTAAGACATTTGGGGATTCCATGACTCCTCCTAGTTTACAGTCATCTGCAAACTTAGTCAGAGAGCCCTTTTGTATTGGCTTTTACAACTTCCCCTGTTTTGATTGTCAGCATCCTGTCTGCGAGCCATTTGGCAATCCTGTAGGTGACATAAGGGTTTATTCACAATTTATTCAGCTTTTACTATGCCTGAGTGCAGAATAGTGTCAAAAGCATTGACCAGGCTGAGGCATGAAGTGTGCACTCTTCTGCCTTCATCCATTGCTTTGGTAACCTTTTCAAAAAAATCCAGCAGGTTGAGTAAGCATGGGATCATAGGAGGTTACTAGACTATTGGTCCTAAGGCCTGTACAAGCCTAGCCATGTTATACCCTTGTTCCCTTATGGACCAAAATATATAGTCAATGTTTGTATGCAAAACTAAGATCAGCACCAGCTGCCCCTGTCTGAGAGGGACATAGCTGAAACCCCTGTAAATTTATGGTTTTCCATCCAAATGTCCAGGTTATGCTTAAATAGGATAATTGAGGAGCTCTGTTTTACATGAATTGGGAGTTTGTTCCAGTGGAGTGGCAACTTCATATCTGTCTCTCCAGTATGTACTGTTACTATTACTGGCTAGGTTAAGATCCCTAGAGAGAGTGAATCTTGTCCCATTGGATTTGTAGATGTGCAGCAGCTTCATCAAGGCAGGGTCTGAGACTGCTCCATAGGTCAGGCACAAGTCTCCTGTAAGCAGTCTGTACAATACTGAGTAAAGTGATAGAGCCTTCAGTCTGTCCATGTAGGTCATGTGTTATAGGCCTTGAATTTTTGTGGTGAGAAACCTCTGAGGTCTCTTCAGATGATGCACATGTCTGGTGAGGTACATACAGAAGAGAGCACTGTACTCTATTACTGGTCTGATGACAGCCGAGTACTGGGCTGTTGTAACCTCCTTAGCTTTGGATGCTATACCCTTGCTTATGAGGTGTGCAATGTAGGTCTTCCTTACTACCGTGGACACCTGATGATTAAAATTAAGGCTGCTATCAACTTGCATTCCTAAATCTCTTACCACTGCATTCAAAGTAGTATTAGTAGGGCAGTATTATTAATGTTGTAATTAGCAGGTGTTTCTCCTTTGCCAAAGTGGATGATAATGCATTTTGTTGCATTTAGTTTAAGTCCGTGGCTTTGACACCAATCATTTGTTTGTGTAAGCCCATTTTGTAGTATGTCGACATCTATGGGGGATTTAATGGTTGCACCCAGTTTGCAGTCATCAGACTTGGTAAGCCATAGGCCATCTATTTTCACCTGGACTTCTGAAATAAAGGTACTAAACAGTAGGGGGCCTAGCACAGATCCTTCTGGAACACCACTGGTAACAGGTCTGCTAGTAGAGGAGGCATCCCCAATTTTGATTGTATGTGCTCTGTTTGTGAGCCAGTTGGCAACCCATCTAGTGACATAAGGGTTAATCCCCAGCTGGGTGAGCTTCTCAATGATGCCTGAGTGAGTGATTGTGTCAAAGACCTTGGCTAGGTTGAGATAAGCAGTGTGAACAGTTTTACCTTCATCCAGGGCCTTGGTGACATTCTTAAGGAAGTCCACCAGGTTTAGCAGGCATGATCTGCCCTTAACAAAGCCAAACTGGGTCAGGTCAAGCGTTTGAAGGTCTCCTATATCCTTGATGATAAGGTCCGTGATGATTCTCTTCGTGGCCTTGCAGATAAGACTGGTTAGGCTTATGGGTCTGTACTTCCCAGGGTCGGTTTAGGGACCTCCTTTGTGCAAGGGGATTACAGTTGATGATTTCCACTCAGCTGGGACAAAGCTAATGCTTACACTGAGACTGAAGAGCATGGTGTGGCAAGAGCACAAAGCTGAAGAAGATACTCATCAGACATCAGTCATAAGGGACGCCAGCAACAATGTGCTTACCAGTCCAAATTCCATGAAAGGCAGACAGAAGGAGCATTTCAAGGAACTTCTGCATGAGAGAAAATCCCACAGAAGTTGTACTGCCCTGATACATAACCTACAATGAAAAAAGATGAACTCACTCTACAAGAAGTAAGCAGAGAACTAAACAAAATGAAGTCAAATAAAGCTGCAGGCTCAGATGAAGTCACAGCAGATATGGTCTAGATGTTGGATGCATTGGGGAGCAGTGGATCTGAAGGTAGTCTTTAAAGAATGGAGTGAAAGAAGTATCACAGACAATGGATGACAAGCATACCAGTACCACTGTAACACAACAAAGAGGGCATTCACAACTGCAGGCAGTACAGATGTATCAAACTCCTGTCACACAATGAAAGTACTGGCAAAGAGAGGGTGACTGATAAATGAATACACAGAGCAGTGGAAGGTAATATGGAGCTGAAAAGTTTGGATTCAGATTAGAATGCAGTACAAGTGACCTAATGTTTGCAATGAAACAGACAATGGGGAAGAAGATGGAGATGAGGAAATAGTCTAACTGAGCAATCCTAGATGTGATAAAATCATATGACAAGATTCCAAGATAGCTTATCTGGGCAGTCCAGCAATTGCCTGAAGTCCAGGAAACTTTGCTGGAATTAGATCAACTTATGTACAAAAAACCAGTGGTGCAATTATAAACACTGTTTGAACTGACAGAAGGATTCCTAGTGGTAGTCAGTGTGCATCAAGGTTTAACTGTGGCCTCACTCCTGTCCATACTGATGATGGGCTACACTAGCAAATTGGTTGGGGGAACACGTCAACAAAGCTGTTGCATGCAAATAATATGGCACTATAAGCAGACCCTGAACATGAATTTCATCAAAGGATAGGCAAATGGAATTCAAAACTGAAGGTACTTGCTATGAAACCAAGTACAGCAAAACAATGATCATGACAGCAAATGAGGGGGGCTCAAAATGTAAGAAGCTAAGTTAGAATCTTCACTGTGTAATACCTTAAACCTAATAAACCACATGCAGATGATCCCTTAAGGGCATACTAGTGTTTTAGCTACAGGGCTTTTGAATGTCTGTGACTCTGTACTTTTTTAACTTTTTAATTCTTTACTGGTGCATTCAAGTCAGTAAAGCCAAAACTCATTATCTGCAGACCAATGATGTAGCCAGCCATACTCTTTGTACTCCACTGAGCATATCTTTTCTAAGCATCATATCAATGTGGCTTTTTTCAGGTCATATTATGTCTACAGCTGTCTAAATGAATGCCTTTAACAAAAGGTACAATACTGCTAATGTAAAAACAATATTTTTAATAGTTTTAGAGGGAACAGCTGAAAATGTTACTTACTGTACATGTATTAAGTGCTTGGGGATGCAGCATTTTTGAGAGATGTGCCCAATTTTAAGTGATAGGTGTTCAAGGGGGGTTATCACTAAGGGCTTGTGAGTACAAAATGGAATTTGCTTGCTACACCCCTGCTGCAGACATGGCATATTTTGCCATCTTCCTAAGTTCATCAGTATAGCATAATTGGATTGTTTAGCTCTACTTTAGAAACACAGAGCTTAAGACCAAGCGTGATGTCTATAAACATTAACGTGTCTGCAAAAATCTCACATAACATCCAAACCAAAGGGTAAAAAGGTTACAAAGACAAACCATTCAATAAAAACCTCAAGAAAGATACAGCCAAACTAGAGTCTTCACAAGTAATACCTTAAACATCCTCTAGTAAAGATCCATGGGGTATATGCAAATAATACGTTTTAGATATATAAAAAACAAGGCATGTCTGCAGCTACTGGGGTTTGTCTTTATTGGCCTGAATGCATCAGTAAAGACTTAAAAAGCAAAATGGGAAAAGTCATGAATATTCAGAATCCATATAGCTGAAACATAGGTATGTCCTTAAGTGGTAATTTGCATTACACAATGTCTGAAGGGAGATACATATATACAGAGCTGAAGAAGTAAAAAAATATGTGCTTTAAGCGTTTATATCTTTAAAGTACAAAAGAAAAATCTGCAGTTAGAAAATTGCTCCAGCTGCAACTACTAAGAGTCCGACTGCTATAAAGCATCTTAAATTCATAAATTCACTCCCTGTATGACTGGCCTATCCCTTCTTGAAAACTGAGGTAAGGCCTAAGGAGGGTGAGTACTTTCCAGGAAGAAATTGCATCACTGCTTAGTTGCCTTGTAACCCTAGTGATCCAATGATCATAAAAGAAAACTGGAATCTTTAATATATAAAATTGATTTGTTCCTCACTGAGAGTGGAATAGCTGAGAAGCCTGAACACTGAATTATGACAGATATATGTACGTAAGAGGGAAATAGCCTTGAAAGCATTTAATACTCTTACTTTTCTTAGAGAGGAGAAATACAAAAAAAAACATTAGAGAAAACTTCATGGATTATTGTGAACAGAAAAAGAACTTTCCATTTTCATCAGTTGTTCTTTACAAGGTCAAAAGATCATAAAGAGACTGATCAGGATTCAGAAATAGGCCTATCCTTTTGCAATAATGCTGTAGGAAAAGGCCTTTTAGTATAATCACAAATTAGAAGCACATTAGCAGCAATGAGAAAAGACCGTATTATCAGCTAATTTGCATGCCTCTTAATCACTCGATGATTCCAGCAAGCACAAACATGATCTTTTCTGTTACTCTTGTCTGTTACTCTAATCACCAGTGGCCCATACAATGTATTAGACCAGTCAACCCCTACATTCGCTACACACACACACACACACACACACACACACACACACACACACACACACACACACACACACACACTGCAATACTTCTTGTCTTACAGTTTCTTTCCTTTAATTGTTCAGAAAACACATCATGATGCAAGACGTTTTTCTCTATTAACTATTTAAGTAGATTGAAGCAATATTTAAATAGACTCCCTGGTATCATCCAGTGTTCCCCAAATTTGTCCAAAAGTCTTTTGCACAGTCTTTTTTAAATCTAAAACCATTACAGTCAGCCAATAATGCTGGATATTAGAGTTATATACTTCCTTAAGCACATAATATGTTTCATGCTGCAAAACTTGAGGTATTCTAACTTTCTAAGTGGATTAGGGAACTATTAAAGAGTATTTCTGATGTCTACTGTGCTGCAAAACCTGTTACGCCCTGGTGTCCAGTCCCCCTCCTCTCCCATATTGCAGGAATTGCTTGCAAGTCATGGGGAGTTTAATTATGGGTGCCCCCCCCTCAAACACACAGCTATCCTACTTATAACCCTAAGTAAATTCCTTCTATTACCACTCAGTCAGGCATGCATGCACACACCCCATCACACACATATACACACACTCATTTTCACCACCCATACCTCTACATACAGGCACACATGCAGCCTCATACATACATACATACACATATCCTTCAACACTACCTATCTGCTAAACTCCCCAACACTTATCTCTAACACAATCACTCCTATTGAGAGTAATAGGTGACCATGAACGTTTGACCAAGTTAACTAACAAGGCTAGTGGTAGTTACTTACACAGGTAAGTGGTCATATGAATCACTTGGGTGCACAGAGCATGTACCATAGGTAATTATGTGGAAAGCGTATGGCTAATTATTATATGCCACTCCCGTGGAATATCCCTTTTACAGTTGTCTTCTAGGTAAGCACAGCAAAAGGGCTGTCTGAGAATCAGAAACAGCTACTGCCAGTGGTAAGAAGTGCTTGCTGCTGACAGTAACATTTCTAAATCCTGGCCTGTATATATTTATGTCACTTATCTGAAAAAATGATTCAAAGAATTTGAATTTGATGAGTTATATGATGAGACAATTTCTGATGTAAGAAATGAGTAAGCAAAAGGAACAATATTATGTAATGTGAAACTGCCACAACAAAAGCCTTGGATGTATGTGAAACAACCGAAATTATCAATACATACTTAATGTAATTAAAACAGAAAATGTATGTATGCAAGACAAAAATGTGTGACAAATAAGGAAAAATGAGAAGTAATGTGAGAATATGTTGTAGCAGTAAAACTGATAGAATAGAGATCTATGAGATATACAGAAAATATAGCTGTTGAAATGTAAAGGTCATGTAGATATAAAAATTAAAGGAAATGTTTTAGCTTATAATTAAGTTTCATGAATTCTGTGTTAAAAGGAAAAATTCTGTAAAGCTAGAGAGAAAAGTGATAACTACAACAATAAATTGCTAATCAATGTCAGCAGTATAAAAGAACCAGTGCCAACAATAATCTTTTAAGAAAAAATGAATCAATGAGTGACAGCTCATACAGCTGTGATCAATGGGTTGCATCCTCATCCATTTTACATTTGACCACTAGTAGAGAAGCTATCAGTAATATATGCCCCAAGTAAAGTACCAGCATCTTTCAGAAGTACAACAGAGTAAATAATGAAGTGAATTGCTAAGTTAGGAATCAATTAGACCAAAATAAATGGATAAATAGATTAGCCACTAACATAAAACAGCACATCTGCCTTTGTATTGATAAATAACAACTGAATAAAGTATATAAAAGAGAGCATCAGTCATTTATTGTTGAAGGTGTGACCTCCTCTATGCCAAATCCTAAATCCATGTCAGTACTATTTGTAAGCCAGGGATTTTGGCAGATAATGTTAGAAGAACATTTAAAACATATTTAGAAAGAAACAGATTCCTTAGTCTTCCATTTGGTATTTCATCAGTACCACAGAAATTTCGAAAAGCTGTTGTCCAGGAAATTGAAAGTTTAGAAGTGTTATAAAATAGTACATATGAGTATGATCCAATCAATTCGATGCAAAATGGAAATAGTCAATTATTTTTAACTGACTCTCATTTTTATTAGAAATATTGCACTAATATTGCCAAGACTATAGAACAATAATGTAAGGAAGCAGATATGTACACAAAAGGTTGTACAGATCTGTTTAAATCTTTTTCACATTCAAATGTTGCATAATATAATTGCAGTTTTAAAGATTAATAGGTTTAAAGTGCCCATTCTGTATATGGTAAAATTGTTCCTATTTCTGTTTCTGTTAAAGTCAGCAGTGTGGGTTTTCAACATAATAAATGTGATAATATATGGCACAATGTTGCATGATATTATTTTACTACATGTTCATTGTAAATATAATTTATGCTCTGTTTGTATGCCATCAGAGAGATGAAGTGCATGATAAAAGAATGATACTGCTGCTGAAGATTTAATAATACACAATTCAATTTAAATAAAAGAGCATATAAATAAAGGTGGCAAGTCTGAAAATGTCATATTCTATCATTAAATAAACTGAAGGTTGACAGAGAAAAACATAGTGGAGATGGACAAATCCAACAGGAAGAAGGCAGTTAGACTTTACAATAGTTTTTATGAAAACTCTAGCATTTTTCATAATTTCTTCCAGTTTTTCTGAAGCAACTATGCCTCTAAAAAAGTTGTTAGAACAAGATGTAGCCTGGGAATGGATCCATTAAGAGGACAATGTTTTGAAACTGTCACTTAGCTAGCTACCATTACACAATTTTTAATTACTATGATATCAATTAGCCAGATGTTTTTGCAAGTAGATGGCAAAATGGTTCAGGAGTGAATATCCTACAAGAGAAGAGACTACTTTTTGTCAATGCACAAAAACTATGTGATAAAATGAAAAAGGAACTGTTAGCAGTATATGGTTGTCTGAAATTAAATATATGTGTGGCAAGGAAGTTCAGATGGAAAATCACAAACTCCTGCATATATATTGAGAAAATCTTTGTGCAAGGCACCTCTGATATCATAGATGTTACTTGATCTATATGATCATAAAATAAAACAGAAAGCACGAAAGAAACTATACATGTGAGACATCAGTAAAAAAGAAATTCAGTCATAGGTTTCTTCATTGCAGAAATAAAGAGTATCTAGAACTTTCTTTTCAAGAGCTGTCATGATAGTTTCCACTTAACTGAAAATAAAGATGCTTTAGAGGTTGCATGGATCACATCTAGGAATAGAAAAGTTTAAAGAAAGAAACAAGAAATTCTTTAGTCTTGCATTTGACTTGAAACATCAGCTGATATAAAACAACTCATGCAGAGGTGCACCATTTGCAATTCATGCAGTAACAACAATTCCATGTTCATCCTGGTAGGGAAGAACTTTTTCATCCATGGAGTTCAGTAGGAACAGACTTGCTTCAGCTTATGGAAGCTATTTAACAATTATTATTCCAGGAACTCTGAAATAATTAAACTAAAAGACAAAATAAGTATGAATGTAATTAGTGCTTTTGAGTATTTATTCTGCAGAGACAGGCTACCTGATATTGTCATATCTGATAATGGTCCTTTGTACTAAAGTCAGAAATTCAGAAAATTTGTGTATGAGTGGGAATTCAGACATATAATATACAGTATGCACTTTCAAATACCTAATGGAAAAGTAGAAGGAACAATCCAAATAGTGAGAAATGTCATGAGAAAGCAGAGTGCAAATTATAAAACAAAAATATATACTGATCTCTGTATATTTGCAGACAGTAGAAGCTCTATATATTTGCAGATAGTCTTGTAAGGCTGTCTCTCAACACACAAGTCCACATATTTGCAGAACAGAAAGACAACAGATATCTAAGCAACAATTTAGCTCTATAATAAGATTGGAATATACTAAGGTTGTGAGCACCCTTTTATGATTACAAAACATTACATGTCATGCCCAAGTACTTCAATAATCCATACCATAGGGATAAACCTGTGATTACCATCACTTTATTGCATCGATATTTAAAAAGTTGTCAGATGAAGGTTTGACTGCCTTGTAAAGTACTTCATCTAACAGCTTTAACAAGTATCCCCTATTCATTTGAAAGTCATCTACTTGTAATACTCACAATCTCAAATTTGGGTATTTATCAATTACAATTGTTTGAGTGGAATTTCTGCCTAAAACCCTAACCAAATGGCATTCATTCATTCTTCTCCTTTTACCACTGGAATATTATTTGCTACTCTTTATCTCTCTATTTTTATTTCATCTATCTGTTTTGAAGAACCTCAACTGCTGTCGATTTACTCCCAGGCACTAGTAATAAAAAGCTGTAGAAGTTGAGTTTACTGTAAATTCAACAGTATTTAAATATATTTAATGTTACTTCTACACTAGGATTATTCAAAATAGCAATTCCTGCAGCATAGAAAATTATCTAGTGATATGAAGTTTAACAAATCTTACTAATTTCTCAGTCCTAAAAGAACTATTAATACGAATCTGAATTTCTCTTTGATCATTATACCTATAATCTGGTCAAATTTTATTTTTTGTAAATATTATCTTGTTGTAAAAATTTTGATTTGTAACTGAAGCTTTTCTCCCTGGGCCTCCACTGAAAATGGGTTTCTGACCCAGTGGTTCCCCAATCAATAAATGGCAATAAATAAATAAATAATAAATAATACCATAGATTATCTAATATATTGTTTCTGCTCCTGACAACATCGACATATTACTGAAAACGACATTCTTCACAAACCTGTTTCACCTTGTCATTAATCCCTTATTTGTGAATCAAACAGTTTGGAAATTTTAAAGTCTCCAGCAATAACATTGCCTATCTTAAATATATCTTTAAACCTATTTAACAACAGTAACATATCTTATACAGTTGTGTATATTGACCTATATAAATGCAATTACCTACCTCCACATTCTGTTTTGAAACTTAACATTTCATTAGTAATATTTTAAAGAGGCTAACACATTACATTAAAATGATGCTGCTTAATGTCTTAACTACAGGTATTAAGCTATCTCACCTGTGTAGGCAAGGATCAGGATAACAGGTGAGGAGATAATTCTGAGATAGCTCATTTTTACATATCATTTTTATATAAAACTATGGGACTCAGATTTAAAAAGTCCCAATTATAGGACAGTGTATGTGTAATTATTTTATTACATTGTTTTCAACAAAATGATTACCCGATAGATTCCCACTAAATTAATGCAAATCAGAAACTAGAAATGAGGCCTGATGCTCTTTAGCATGAGTAGCCAATCTATGTCATGTTACTATGTGAAGTAAGCACTTGAAATAGGCTCAACAACTGATTTTAGTATAGCTATCTCAGTGGAAATAAATGTAGTCCTCATTTTTTCTTGTGCTTATAAATAAAAGTACTAGCAAGGCACCATTGTCCATAACAATAATACATTCATTTTTTTATTGTGGTGACTGAGTGTGCTGAAACTTATTACTATGGCAATTATTAATATCCTTCTGTGGAAAGTAGACATCCAATCAAGAGTTAAATGGTTAGGGATGAGTAGTGGGAAGGGAGACTGTAAAAGCAAGTGGACATTACTTGATCTCTGTTAAATGATTATCAATACAGGGTGCTAGAGAGACAAGTGCCTGAGAACAAAAGTAGCAAGCTGAAATACATTACTGGGACCCTTTTCCTTTTCATTTCCATCAGCATCTAACATTTGGGGTACAAAAAGTGGTTGGATGTAGTCTGTGAGGCAAATTACATGATCATTGTTTAAAGCTCATCAATACTACATGACAGGAGTGGCAGTATAAGTGTATTTAAGCAGAAAGTTTAAATGTGCAATTCATGGACAGAAACGATTATAATCAGAAAATGGAATAAATATAGCCTTGTTATGCACATTTATGATGTTGAAAAGTATATATGCACCTTTAAAAGTTAACACTGAACTTTATTGATTTTGCAGCTTACAGCATTTCTAAAAACATGAACAAGTGATAGCATCAGCTATATATACTATTTGGGTTGCCTTCATTGATCAAAGAACCAGATTGTTGAAACTCATATGGTTGAGACCATATGGTCGACAGTTTAGTTCACTGAACCATTCTGATGAAGACTGTGGTACAGTGGGGATTTGTAGTGTGATCCTGAAGTTGGTATTTATATAATTAGCAAGGGGTGCCACCACTGCAAAGAGACTGTCTGTGTTGTTTGTGGGTGTCGTTTGGCTTCTTTTGTTTAATAACAAACTAAACTGTTGACCATATGATCTTGACTATGTGAGTTTCAGCAATCTGGTTCACTGAGGATAATCAGATCATTGCTGTTAACTCCCGAGTATCTTGCACAACGATGCATCATGGCTAGTGCAATGATCCGAAAAGAGATCTCCCGATCCTACCTGGAGCTCTATGATGACATTGAGCGGGAGCCTCCTAGTCCAGAACCATTGGAAGAAACAAAACCAGAAGATCCAAATCTTAATGACACTATCTTGCCAGGTCTTTATGATGAAGATGAGACAAGGAACTCATCCCCTCGACTTAACAAGAACTGTCTGAAGAATGTGTTTGCTGTCATCCTGATCTTTATTTATCTGCTGCTGATGGCGGTGGCTGCCTTCCTAGCTTACCAGGAATTTCATAATAGTGCTGATAAAGCCCAGTTCTTGAAAGACTGTGAAAGTTCCTACTCAATGTGGACTTTTTCTGGAGGATTTCGAACATGGGTCAAAATGGCTCTTGTGACCACAACTGAAGAAGATGGAAATCGTCTAGTGTGGTGAGCTATAATGATCGGCGGCAACCATCAGAATGCAGCGACCATCTATTCATTGTTGTATTTGAATGGAAAGATCCTTTTATTCAGGAAGTCCAAGATATAGCTACCAGCAACCCTTGGAAAATGACTGCAATCCTGTGTGGTATTTATCTTGCCTTGTTCAAAGCAGCAGATTTTGCAAAGTTCAGCATCAAATGGATGATCAAAATCAGGAAGCGACAGCTAAGAAACCAGACCAGGGAACTGGAAGATATCAGTTGACTCATGCTTCTGGAAACTTTTGCAGTCTAATTATTTTCTCTGCCTTCTAGAACTCTAGTAGAGATCAACAGTACCTAGTAATGTGAAAACACCTTTTTGTTTCTCCAGATTTTTAAAGTGCAAGACATAATGGAAAACTGTGCCTGGTGGTCTGTTGTATGTTCTTTATAGCAGAAATGGAGTCACAGCTGTGTCGTCATATAAAGTATTGATTATCTGGTGGGACACCATTGCTGAAGCTTCATTGGGCTTCAGTTTTTTTAAGCAATTCAGTGTATTTGATGATGTAATTATTTTCAGTGCCGTTTTAGATACCTCAATAATTCTGATGCCAATTGCACATTCCTTTCAGCTGTGTTTACTAAAATTTTACTAGATAAGCTGTGTAAATCTAGTTCGATGATACCCTTCGAGTACTGTATGTAGAGAAGATGCCCAGGCCATTCTCCTTTCTGTTTTTCTATTGGACTGGAGGATTCTGGGGAATGTGTGCAAAATTAATTCCATTTAAGACTTGGATGGTAATGCCACTGAGTAAAGGTTCTTAGGTGCTAGTTCTGTGAGCCTTAAAAGTTAGAGTAAGCTGCCCAGTGGGATAAAAGGCAAGATAAGTGAGTCAACATAAGAGATAAGTAAATTGCAGGTGGAGAGAGGCAACAAGTAAAGCTTGGGTTCAGACAGAACTCACCGTAGTATCCTAACCATCGTCAAGGCAGCTTCTGTACTGTAACTTTCCATGCAGGAGTAACTCTCACAGCTAAAGGGAGAGACACATTTAGTTTCACAGTATAAAAGCAGGCACATAGAGAAGTTTGAGAACTACTGAAAAATCTACCTGATTTCACTGTCAGTGAAGCTATGTGATATCATTAGCAAAAAAAACAGAGAGACCATCCTCTAAAGTGGCAATTGCGTCAGTTTCTGAAAGCAAAACACCTCTTGTACTGTCATCAGAGTAGTTTTGTTTAGGGTAAATATCTTTACGACTGAGTGGTGAATGCTCTAGATGTCTGGCTGCTTATTGATGGCCCTAGATGTTTGACTGTGTAACGAAGTCTGTAGCTGTATATCTCAGCGGTGAGGGTACTAGATGTATTTTGGAGGGGAAGGCTCTAGATATAAGTCTGAACAGCACTGAGTGCTCTGCAATGTGTGACTGAGCACTGAGGGCTCTGTATGCATGATTGAGCACTGAGGACTCTAGATGAAGTATTGTTAGTGGATAACCTAGACCTGGACTTTAGTAAGGCATTTTCTTGTTACCTATTAGACTACTGAATAAGATTTGAGAACTTGGGAAGAAGTAGAGTTTAACCCACCAATGAATTGAAAAACTTAAGCGGGCAAAACTTAGCATGTGAGATTTGGGTCAGTAGATGTCAGGAAAGTAAATACTGTAGGAAGAAATATCCAGGAAATTGTTATGGCTAGGCTTGTATAGGCCCTAGGGCCGATAGCCTAGTACCAACCTATGATCAAAAGAGCTAGATCCCACTATATACATGGTTCAGCATATTACACTCCAAAACACAGCTCCTAGAGCACAAACATTATAGTTTTTACTTTAAATACATATTATCATGAAGGACTAAACTCGCTATTGGGCTATGTCTCTATATCCTGGGAACAATACTTTTCCTAGATCAAACCAAATTCATGAAAAATCAGGGCTCACATTTGCTGGAACACAGGATCATTACCAACCATTTTACAGCAGAGGAATTCCTTGTCAATATGTCTTTCTAGGTAATGTCTTAGGTTTACATCTGGTACTGTGCAGGGGGGTTTGCATTAATTTGCAATTAAAAGTTCCACAATGCTTGCTGAGACTCATTCTACTTCTTTTGTAGGTCTATGCCTCTGCAGACTTGTGCCTTTATCTTGTTGTATGCCCAGCAGCCAGTATGGGGGGGGGGGGGGGGGGCACTCTAACAAACATCCTTAATTCTTCCCAGTATTCTTCACCTGCCTGCAATTCCAATGAACCTTTCAAAGTTGTTATCATCAATCCAAATACTACAAGAGACATACAGAGCAGTTTGGAAGAAAGAGAGTCACATACTTATTTAAAAGAAGTATTTGTCTTATAAAAAGCACAGCAACCACTGACTTTAATAAAGCTCAAAAGAGCATAGCAAGGCATGCATTGAAATATGAAACCTGCCAAACTAAAACTGAATTACAATTCTTCACATAAGCCAAAGAAACCACCCCCTCCCCAAAATTTCCCCAACTTGCAGACAAGAGAGAGGGTATCATGTAAATATTGTACTGCCTTGTTTTTCTTTATATTTCACAGGCCCTCATTACTATAAATGTGTTTAACATATGACTCAAGTAATGAATCTTTCTGAGGCACACAGGGAAGCATCACAGATAGGAAGACTCATGCTGCTACTGAGAGCCATAACAGAGACATTTTTCACTGTTACACTTTAATTTTTTATACTGGTAATACATCTGGGCAGTTGAAATGACTCGTATTACAAATAATTATTTTTAGCAGCGTTTTACTCCATTGCCTGCTAACCATCAAGCCTCTGTGAATGGGACTGTGTCCATTTGCTCCCTGGCTATTGAGTAACTCCAACACTACATAGAAGTGACAGCCATCTGAAAGGGGCCATCATACAGGTAGGCATGAATGCTGCCTTTGTCCTCACCAGTATTTCAGCAATTAGGGTGTTTTATGGCCTAACTGCAACCCCTGAGAAGAAGGAAGAGCTACCCATATCACTGTGGGGATCAGCAGTGCCTTCCTTCTGAAAGGGCATGTTCCTGTACACTCATTAATAAATAAGGGCTGCCACCAGGTGACGGCTTGATGAGCCAAAAGCTTACCTCAGAAAGCACATCAGGATACTATCACTTTTCTCGGGGATTCTGGCTGCATGAGTCCTGCTGTGTCCTGCACTCCCGCCAGGATAAGCATTCCCATCTTTTCTTAGCAGTTCTGTCAAGCACCCATGAAGTGAATCAAACTTGGGCTATCTGGACTATAGTGAGGCCTGTATCACTCTACACCCGTGGTGCTGGCTGTTGCATTACAAGCAATAGTATTAAAGTCTCAAATCATAATTACAGTTTATTATGTGTTCTCAAAATGTATTTCAAAATTCATATCATAAACTTTACTCTCAAGTTGAATTTCTTGGGATCTATTTCTCATTGCATAGCAAACTGATTATAACTGGTGGTACAATCATAATCCTCTATTTTACTGTGGCTATTATTTCATTCCGTTTAATCATTTAAACATTTGAATGGCAAACAGACAAACCACAGTCATTTATAGAGTGAGAGGTAGGGAGCAGACTGTGTAAGATCAGAGGGGCGTTACTTGATTACTGTTAAATGATCACTGATAAGACTAAAATGGGCTATCAGATATGTATGACAGCAACAAAATGAAATACATTATACAACTGTAATTGAGGTTACTGCATAGGCTAGATTGTACTTTGGGATGAAGATGAGATAGGACATAGCTTCTTGAAAATAAACTTATTCTGAACAAATAGTGTGTTTTGTATCTGAAGAGGATCTCTCAGAATAAAGCTGCTTTGAGTCTAAGGAGATCCCTACTGCATCTATCCATCTGGCTGTACTCTTCTAGGTGGTTAACAGATGGTGCACCCCCAGGCTGTTTGACTACCTGCAGAGTTTCTCCTGAGATAATTGTTAGTAACCTGTACAGGTTGTTGCAAACATGATTCCCAAAATAAGGCAGTCCTTTACACATTATTTGGCCAGTAAGCATGCCTGTATGCCTGAGATGAGTGATCCTGACTTCTGTTTGCTTGGATTTGATTTTGCAAATTATACAAAGGTTATTAATATTGCTTCATGTATTGTGCTTTGGATCACAGCCCAATGAGTTTGTGAAGACGCTGCCCTGAGTCAATTGGTCCAGTTACTTTCCAGATTGTCCACATATCACTGAAGATCAGAGTGCACCTACATTAAAGAAAACAGTGATCACCCAAATCATTCCAAAGCCATCTTTAGATATGAACCTCCTGGAAAACTATTGCCCTATCTTGAACCATCTGCAGTTTAAAAAGATTACTGAGAATGCTGTCTATTCTGAAATATATTCATAATTACCATAACATGATCTGTCAGATCCTTGTCAGTCCTGCTTAAAATTGAGGTACAGCATGGAGGCAGCCCTCATTAGAGTGTTCCATAATCACCTGATAGTGAAAGATCAACATCATTACTTCGGTTTTGGTCCTACTTTTTCTCTTGGTAGCTTTTGACACTGTAGATCATGGGATCCTTATCAAGTTGTACAGGCTGCAATGTGGTCTGGCTGGTACTGTTCTTGAGTGATTTGCTTCTTATCTCTTGGAACATAGTGCGTGATCACTGGCTTAAAGAAATTAGCATCCTATTTAGTAGAGTGTGGTATATCCCATTCTTTATCAGTCCTGTGCAGATGACATTCAATTACAGCTCCCCTTTTTTCCAGAGAATTGCAAGATTTTTCAGCTATGGAGGACTGATTTGATTCCATACTTGGTCAGATGGCCCAAAATCACTTGCAGCTCAACTCCACTAAGATCAATGCAGCACTGTTGTATGCCACATTCTGTCCACCTCATCTTGGTCTTATCTTCAAATTGATAACGCACAATGAGAATCAGATGGAATTTGTATTTCATGTTTAAGATCTAGGCATTGTCCTTGATGATAGGCTGACACTGAAGGACCAGGTGTCAGTATTTGTTAGGACATCTCATTTTCAGCTTATGAATATAGCCTAGATTAGATTTCTATTAATGGACCTTCGAGCATTGATTCATGCTCAAGTTCTATCCTAACTCAACTACTTCTATACTTGTACCTTGGACATCCTTGCAGCATGTTCAGAACTGCACAGCAAGACTGTTGACTGGGATGCTTTGTACATGTCATATCATGTTTCTGCTGCAGAATCTGTGCTGACTTCAATTTATGGCCAGACATTTTTTTTCATTTACCTAAATCCTGCTTATTGGGGACAGCTACCCAAGCCATAAATCCCTTTCTAGGCAGCTGAAGTTGTCAGGTGAACCAGCTGTTCTGATGTTTTGTCATGAGGCATCAGGCTGAGTTTATATTGCCTACCTTATTCCAATCCTTTGGACTCATCTACCATCTCTGATGTGGATATGTGTGAGTTGGAAGTCCTCCTCTCAAAAGTCTCCATCTTTTTATGTGGCTGTATTATAATCCTTCTGCCTTCCCAATATTACATTTTTAGTTGGAGATGTTAAATCAGAAATGTATTTATTTCTTTGATATACAGTTTGAATGACAGTATGATGTTCCTGGTATTCAGCATAAGACAGTGTAAGTTACTATCTTTCTTTTTTTATGAAAAATGCCTAGGCTTGAGCATGTGAATAGTTTTAAAATAAATCATTTTCTAGCTATTATTTTCTTCAGTCCCAGCACAATCATATATCAGATTTGTACACATAAACCATTTATTTTTAAGTTTAGTTTTATTTATTTATGGTAGAATAGAATGTGTGCAAAACTAAGTTTGCTTACATGATCACTGTAAATCATTGGCTTGGCTGGTGGGAACAGGGCATGTGTTTGAAAACAACACATTGAAATGAATGACAGCAGTCATTATTTCTTTCATTGTCATCACAGTCAGATATCAGAGGTGTACACAGTAAGGTTTACCTTTTAGGGGCAGTCTATGTGGAAAAACCAAAAGACCTTTACATGGTCACTGTTAAAGAACATGGACATAACATGTAAGGGAGCAGTGTATATTTGTCTAAGAGCAACCAGTTGAAATCCATTAGTGTGGCTATAATTTTATATTTTTCACAGAAAGTGGCTATTATTGAAAGAAGGCAAGCTACATGTCAATGGCTTGCCAAAACATGTCCTCTTGCCATATAACAGACATAGTTTTTGTAATAGATGCGATCTATCTCAGATGTGTTTACCATTTTGGAATAAGTGAATGTCCATCAAAGATACGGGAGAACGTTAGAGCAAAGTTTAATATGTAATGAACATTTATTTATTGTGTCATTTAATATTTAGGTTTCATTCAGGTTGCACAGGGAATGTAACTGAGGTACTTCATAATTCTAAGGTTTATTTGACTTTATTTTATGTCATTTATTCTACTTTTGCAATTGCGTATGTCTTAATTGTTTGCTTATTTATGCTCTACTTGTGAGTTTTTAATCCTTCCTGAAAGACTTACTACCTAGTCATCAGGGGAATAAATATTTGAAAGAACTCTTCGATTTAGTTATTTATTTATGTATGCAGGAACTCAGTCTTTGGAAAGGCAGGCTGTGTGTGTGTGAAAGCAAATGGCAATTATATGACCACTATTAAACAATCATTCATATGGCCTGTCACAAGTAATATAAGTGTTTGAATGCAACATGAAGAAATATCTTACTCGATTGGCATTTTTTGTTTCACTTCTATCAGAATTAAATGTCCGAAATGTACACAGAAAGTGTGTGTCTTTCAAATTACTTGAAAGAGGACATGCCGTGTGTGAAAGTGACTTATCATTGCAGATTCTTAAACACAGTTAAACAGTTATTGACCTGGCTAGTCTTGGCAGAATGTATGCATGTGCAGGCATATGTGAGGGGTTGGAAATCTCTATGTGAAAATAGATTGATGATCACAGTTTTCTTTACACTTTACATGTCTTATTCATAATCAAAGGAGATAAATGCTATCAGAAAGGGCACAAATCACTGGAATGGTATATGTGACACTGAAATAGTATATGTGACAAAGGAGATGAAAATAATATTTGCTGTATTTTAGAAAAACAATGCAGACACAGCCCGTGTTTTAGTTTCCAAGTTGTTACTTTATTATTATAATTTTTCAGCAACCCCAGTGCAAATGTCTTTAAATTCAGTTCACAACCAACATGCACATTATTATTTTTTCTCGTATGTTGAATATATTCTAGTTTCATAGGTAAATACTAGGCTAATGACCACCACCAGAGCCTTTATAAGCCTAGCCATGTAACCCAACCAAACTGTGTCCCTATATATCATGGGCATTTATTAGGAGAGGGTATGTTGGTTAGGAAGTTTCTAAAGGTTATGTAGTGGGGTATGTTAATTTAGGCATAGTTACTGTCGGCTTCTGTCTATCTAAGACACAAGGCCACACCTGGGGTGAATTTCTGATTTCCCATCCATTCGTCAAAGTTACACAAATAGGGTTAGAGATGGGCCTTGCTTCATGTGGATGGGGATTCTTTTCCAGAGCCTGGGGATGCTCTGAGACACATATCTGTCTCACTAACATGTCCTGTTTATTCAAAGCAAAATCTAAATCCTTCGATCTAGTGGTTCTGATGCTGTTCATTTTGCAGATGTGCAAAGATCCATCAGAGCTGGATCAAAGTATGTCTTGTATGTCAGGTATATATTGCCTCTCAGTAACCTGTAGAAGACTGAATATAAAGAAGGAGCTTTAAGGCAATCTGCATAGGATGATCTGCTTATACCTTGGATTCTCCTGGTAAGGAACCTTTGTGGGCATTCCAATGTTGCATACGTCCGGTCAGGTTCATGGCAAAGGGGGCATTATACTCAATGATGAGACTGATAAGGGCTGAATAAAATGCCACTGTGACTTCCTTGGAACTGGGTGCCATGCCCCTACTTGTAAGTTGGGCAACATAGAATGATTTTCTTATTACTTTGGCCACATGTTGGTCAAAGGACAGAATTCTGTCTATATATGTTCCCAGATCCCTAATTACTGGGTCAACTCTTAGGGATGTCTTAGGGATAGAGTAATTAGTCCAGCTAACAGTTTTCCCAAAAGACACTATAATGCATTTCTTGGCATTGAGTTTTACTCTGTGACTTTTACACTAGTCATTTGTCTGTGTTAGACCATCTTGTAAGATGTTTGTGTCATGAGGGAAATCTATGATAGCTCCCAGTTTGCAGACATCCGCAGACTTGGTCAGACAAAGGCCCTTGACATTAGCATTTACCTAAAACGTAAAAACAGATTACCGCTAAACACTCCCAAAGTATCCTGTAGCAAAATCTACATTGTGGTATTACCTCTGAGAAGTAGATGCCAAATAAAAGTGGTCCTAGCATAGTACAGCACTGGTGACCAGTCTGTTAGTGGAGGTGGTATCACCGAGCCTGACTTCCTGGGTCCAGTCTGTAAGCCAGCTGGCAACCCATTGAGTTATGTAGGAGTTTAAGCACAGTCCAGTGAGTTTGTCAATTACACTCAAGTGGGATATTGTATTGAACACCTTAGCCAGGTCCCAGTAGGTGGTATGCACATTTTGTCCTCATCGATCGCCTTGTGTAGTGACACAAGTGCATGCATAACTTGGCATATTCTGGCTCCTAATACGAAATTGACCATTATCTTATCCTTGTTCACTTTAGTGAGTGAGGCATCTGTGTTTAGTATGGTGGAATTCCCTATGACAAGAGTCATTGGTAATGCTTTTGTTTGCATTATGGGCTTTGCTTTTGGGGCTCCACTAGGTGTAAGCATATGTGTGGTGCTTGGTGTTACCTTTGGTGAGTGCTTTAGAGATTGCTGAGGATAGGCATTGCTGTTTATAGGCTTGGAATGTCTTTGAGATTTCGGAAGATTGCTTTCTAGTGCCTCAGCATAAGTTGGTCATTGTGTGTTGTGGACACTATGTGTGGCAGATATAGTGTACGTGTTCTTGACAAATTGGTTTATATGCAAGATTTTTGCCTGCAGTGAAATTGTGTATATTCATCTCTTGCATACTGTTTGCTTCTTTTAGGATTAAATGGTTCTCTGTGAACATAATGCAATTGCTAAATTGTCTCAGGTTACCCATGTCTAAAAAGCTGGCAAAGAAGGCATTTGGCCATTGCATATTCATGTTGCCCTGACCTGCATTTGGTTGGGTTACTGCACATTATGGACTAGGTTATACACAGGTATGCTTGGGTGGTTTCTGGGGGATTGACAGTAGACTAGGTTTGATTGTGCTAAGATATGATAGTAGTGACATTTAAGGTGCAAACTAGCTGCTCTAAGGATAGTTTTGTAGATAAAATCTACTCAAAAACAATATTGGTTTGAAGGGTAGACACTTAGTATTATGGATATATGGAAAACAATGGGTGGGAAATGTACCTAAATACCTTGCACAACAGACAATAGCAATGAAAAAGGGGAGGGGACTTTGGAAGTCAGATTAAAATAAGGGGTAGAAGCCAGAGATACAGCCATTTAAAATCATAACAGGAAATTTATATGAGGTTTGTGGAAAATTCAATGTGCAAGAAGCAGATTTCTTAGAGAGTGATCCAGTTAAATAAAGCCATTATTGGAGCTCTAGTCCTATCTCAGATTTTCAGAAACTTTAACTTAATGTCTCATGGGGGCTCAGGCAGACAAAGAACAGAGGGGAAAGCAATAGCAAAGTAAAGAGAAAGACACTGGAATGCAACTTTAAGCAAGCAAATAATAAGTAGAATATAAGACTCTAACAGCAAAACTGGAATATACACAGCTATAAAAGTACTGAAGCACACATTGTGGAGCAGAATTCACAGCACTGCTACTAATGCAATCCCACCACAGACTAAAGCACCAGACTATGCAGAAATTTACCAGTAATGCTGTTTATGGAAAAGTGCTGTAATAAACTACTAAATGAAGCTCAAATCTGGTGGTAGTTCACAGTTATGCCACAACTGGTAATGAAACTACATGATTAAGGTCCCAGATGGAGTCAAGACACAAACAGCAAGCTTTTACAAGTAATTCTACTTATGGACATTTAAGTGCAGTATAACGTATAAATGATCCTAATATCTTGCAATAATACATATTCTTTCCACAACTGCAAATAAAGTTGCAGGACTAAAGTCCCAGATGAACTAAAAATGCAGACAGATAACTTTTTTGGCTAAAACAAGGAAAAAAGCAGAAAAGTACAAAAAAGTACCAAAACACAAATCACTATAAATGCAATTTAAAATATTTAAGCAGAATTTAAATTAAAGCTTTTTTTCATCACTTTTGATGAAAAGCTTGTTTGTCACACTTCAGTGCTTTCCACACCTCTCAGAGTTTTGAATAAAAGACTGCATGTGTGAAAATACATAATCTCATACATACATTTTAGCTTTCTGATGCCATCCAATATTTGAAGTGTTAACACAGAAAAAAAGAAAAAGTGAAAGCATGAAGGGAAATGCGGCCTGGTACTTAATTCTGCATGGTGCTACTCTATAACCTCTGCATCCAAAAGCACATCCTAACTACAGTTTATAACTGAATATCTGGACTTAATATCATAAAATACTGAACAGTGTCAAACTGTTCATAGGCTCAGCCAGAAGGCCTACGTGGTCATTAGAATCTGCCAGGTTGCCAAAATGCATGCAGTCTATTTTCTTTAGGTGTAAGGATATGCCCTCTGCTTAGAGTTGAAGTGTGTAATATATGACCGAACCCTACCTTTTTCTGGTGTTGTTACATGAAAAGTAAAAATCACACAAGCACATGCACAAGCACACACACACACACACACACAAAATATAGACAGATAAATAAATAAATAGATAGACAGAGTCTCCAGACAACACTTTTTTGTGGCTACAAACTTGACATTACCAAAACTCTGCTTGTTTGACAACAGTGTGCTGCATTCATATTCATCAGTGAGCTGCAATACAATACACAAGGAACATCTGGAATCTTAAATGCGTTTTATACTCAGATATCTGGCTTTAAATCAGTAGGCATTTACTAAGAACTCTGAAAGGAAGACTGACATATGACCTTGTATACAAATGTATTAAAAGGTGAGCTACACAGCATCACAGTTTGACATGTTGCATTAGAAGTGATTATAAGACTTCTTCTCAGAATTAAGAATTCAGTATATGTAAACAACATGGTTTTATTGAGTTGTTATTATATCTGAAGTGAAAATCATTTGTATTACTTCACAAAAGGCTATTTTATTTGTCAGTGGAAGCATGCCATGAGAAAATGTTCAAGTACTAACAGAGACAATATGGTAATTTTAACTTCAACATTGAACTGCACTGAAATCCTACCTCTCAGATGTCCCAGATTTTCAGGGATGTGCCTGATTTTGACTAAAATTTTATCTCTGTCCCTCTTAATTCTTCCTAAATCTAGAGACTGTAGTAGAAAAGTTGGTGAATTACACTTAATAAATAATGACAATAATTACGGTTATATATTTCTTTAAATTCAGAGAAAACATATATTAATTCATATTCTTGTATTCTGCAATGTCTCAAGTTAATAGTTTTAATATTTTAAAAGTGCCACTTACCGTCCTTGATTATTTCTTTAATGTTTCAAGTTAATAGTACTAAGTGTCCCTTATTGTTCTTGATTATTTCTGAATTTGCCCCTGATTCTGTTGAAATTTTTCCCTGATTCATTGAGAGCTATGACTGAAATCTGTAATGGAAGTCTGTCAGTCATAGGTACATTTTATATCTGTATGCCCAAGAGTTTTTGAAAAGTTTGGTAAGAAGTCTCACAGGAAGATTGAGATGTTGCCTTTTAGTCACAGGCATACATAGTCATTTCATTATTATATTATTGTATGGTATATTATAACCAGTCTCTGAATTTTTTAATTTCTCTAAGTCTTTTGGGTTTCTAATACCAAGATGGGAATGGACCCAATTCCTAAGTCAAAATATGATTAAAGTTCATGAAATTAGTATTGTTTCACCCTTTGATGTCAGCCAAAAGTGCTCTTCGCAGCACCTGAAATGTGCCCAGTAATGACTCCTGCAATTCGTAAGGTGTTACATGAATTGGTAACATATCTAAATATGATTGTAAAGTCTTTTTTATAAGACCCGTTGCTCCTACTACTATTGGAACTGTCTGGGTATCTTTCTTCCATATGGCTCTCATTTCTGCCTGCAGATCCAAGTATTTTATGACTTTGTGTCTCTCTGTACACAAGACACCATAGTCACTGGTGTAGTGATTTCAATGATCAGTGCTACTTTTGTCTTCTTTTCTTGGACCACTATATCCGGTTTTCTACCATCTATCTTTTGAACTGTTGGTATTGGGTGATCCCATGTGATATAAACTTCATTGTTTTCTATGATTCTTTGTGGCTCATGTTTCCAGTACTGGTTTCTGTTATGGGGGTATCTGACTGGCTGCAGATGCAGAATGCAACTCAGACCCATAATGTGCGTGGACTAATTTGTCATTTTGGGGTACTACAATGGTGCCATTGTTAGTTCATTAGACATTCCAGTGTATGTGTTTGTGTGTGTGTGTGTGTGTGTGTGTGTGTGTGTGTGTGTGTGTGTGTGTGTGTGTGTGTGTGTGTGTGTGTGTGGGTCTGCATACCATGTGAAAGTAAGTAACGGTAAGTATTCTGCAGTGAGTTGGTAGCCTGTTCAGGACTCTTTTTTTCTGCTTGTATCCAGTGAGTACTGCTATACTTCCAGCTCAATTGTAGCCCTGAATTTGATTAAGGAATTAATTCAAGAATGAAATTGCTATTATATCGAAGAAAAAAAAATCACATATAGTTCAACAGATGGGGAAACATTTCTGTCACTGAAAACTTGCCATGTCCTGAGTTTCATGTGATGAAAAGGTTAATTTACTATGGTCAAAATCAGGACTGAATTGCAATGAGCTCCATAAGGATAGAATATCAGCATGGGTACATTGTACACCTGAACTCCCATGAATAATTGAACAAATATTATATGAAATGATCTCAACAGAGATTGCAATATTGCATATTAGACATAAGCATGCATAGTCCTTTCACTGCCGCAGGACTGCAAAAGTGCATTATACCCATTTTCCTTTATGGATGGGTATAAGATTTCTTCTCGGGTTGTAGCATACAGTACACATCCCAAATATCGTTAAATCAGAGGAGAAAATCAAGTCTCTTAACCACAACCTATTTTTATGTTGCTCCTTTTAAAAAGGGATAGTGTTGTGGGTTATCAAATAACAAATTAAATAAACTAGAATAATAAGGTTCACAACAGATGAACGGTACCATATAACATCCAAAACAAAAGCATAAAAATAATATTGGCTACCAACGCATGATCAGGTTTAAAACAACAAATAAACTTTTATTGTAACAGGTTAGTGCTTTTATGATTCAAGATCGCTTCATCAGACCATTAAAATCTACAAACATCCCCAGATATTTAAACCAATAACCATTACAGTTCAAAATTGAACACACCAATCAAATTCAATCTCAAAAATGCAGTGCACTAATCCAATTCAGTTTCCCATGGTCCTGATTTATACAAAGTAATGAAATATTCATTCATTCAAATATTTTGTTACTTTATATAAGATCATGATTGTGGGAAACTGAATTGGATTGGTGAGCTGCATTTTTGAGATTGAATTTGATTGGTGTGTTCCATTTTGAACTGTAATAGTCATTGGTTTAAATATCTGGAGATGTTTATGGATTTTAATGGTCTGATGAAGCGATCGTAAATTGTAAAAGCGCTAACCTGTTACAATAAAAGTATTTTTTGTTTGTTTTAAACCTGGTCGTGTGTCAGTACCCTATATTATTTTTATGCTTTTAAATAATAAATTAATACAAACACACAGTATGAGGCTGAATATCAAAGTGATTTGTCCTGAAAAAAAAGTACAAGAATATCTGGAAGTAGTAGGGAGCTTTTGTTATTTTAGGTGTCGTCTAACTCAGACCAGAATGGCTTGCTATTACTGATAAATTGAAACATTTATAAAACATTCAGTCAAAAAAAATGTTAGCTTGCAATTCTCTTTAAATTATCAGATGTAAATTATATCAAATAATAAATGCAGTGTAGTGGTTGCTTCATTCCTAAAAAGTGTATATTTATTTTTGTATAAATGTGATGCATTTATTTTCATGTTTTGTAACATAAAATGAAAATAAATGTTCTTTTTAATGCAAGATGCAGCTGCTCCTTTGTCTTTTAGTCTAGAAGAATGATCTAAGGGCATATTACAGGCAATTATGGCTGCAGTATCCTGAGAAAAATTCATATGAAAACATCAATCTCTTTTGCAGATACAGGAATTTATACAAAGAAAGCAAACTTGTCAATATTAAAGGGATTGGTATACAAAGTGATCCTAATCATCTCCTAAATTACGTACAGCAGATTACAATTTATACCTTCTGTAGTCATTCTCTATTCATACCTCCTGTTCTATACCTCAGAAAAATTGATGATATATCTCTTGCATTTCTTTTCATATCCTGAGAGTCATTATTCCACTGTCTTTTTAAAATTCTTCTAACATTCTACAAAAACTTTCATTTTGAGCTGGAGACTTGCTTAACCTATAGTTTTTCCACAAAAAACACACACTGCACCAAATGATGAATTTCAGATAGTCATCCAATAGAGGCTGTCCAATTAAAAAAATCCGCAAGTCTCAGCCGTTCACTTCAACAATTTATTAAAAAACACAGCGCAAAAGATATCGGATTAAGCGCTTTCATCTCTTATCCAGAGACTTCATCAGAATCAAATATCTTCTACAGCTCGCCGCCTTCTTTTTTTACGTCTCCAATTTAACATCATTAAACCCCAGATTCGAGCAGAATAATCCGTAACCGTAACTGTTATGGATTATTCTGCTCGAATCTGGGGTTTAATGATGTTAAATTGGAGACGTAAGAAAAGAAGGCGACGAGCTGTAGAAGGTATTTGATTCTGATGAAGTCTCTGGATAAGAGATGAAAGCGCTTAATCCGATATCATTTGTGCTGTGTTTTTTAATAAACTGTTGAAGTGAACGGCTGAGACTTGTGGATTTTTGAATTGGACAGCCTCTATTGGATGACTACCTGAAATTCATCATTTAACCTATAGTTTTTCTTTGGTGTCTCTGATGTTTATGATCTCCTACCTACCTTAAATTGCTTGAGATCACTTTGAACTGTTCTGGGAAGTTCCCACCTTCTCCAGTGTCAAGCAACCATGAAGTTAGTATATATAAATTTGGGCTGTGTGGGGAGTTGTCACCACCATTGGAGATGCAGGGAGTGGACTGAGTCTGCCAAAATGCTTATTGTGAGCTGTTCTGTTTTATTCCATGTGAAAGGAAGATGTAGAGTGTGTTGAGTGATCACAGTTTCTTCTGTAGCATCCTGAACAAACAAAATAATTCAACCAGTGTAGTAACAGACAGAAACAAGCTAATAATACACTGAATGACCTTAGATAAATAGCCAGCTTACTTATCCAGGCCTTCTCTAAAGCTTGTTCAGCATTCATTATTGGCAGCACTCTTTTTAAACTCATCCTGACTGGCACCAGTGATAAAAGTTGACATCAAATCCCAAAGAATATTACAAATACACAGAGGGAAGCCTCAGACTTCATCCTGTTTTCAACACCATCATACCTTTTGGATGGCATTCCTTCCCCCATAAACATACCAGTCTTGAGACCAGATCACAAAGCCATGGACACACCTTCACTCTAGCAGAATTCAGCACCAGATGGATCAATATTAAAGGCTACAGATCTGTTTCATGGATATCATTCAACCTCTGTACACAAAAAAATAACTGAAGTTCAAAGTATGTCATTCTTTAGCTACTTCTTGAATTTTAATGTATTCTTTAAGGATTGGAAAGCATCTCATTTCACCATTTTTATGTAAAGTATCCTTCTAGTGACCCACATATTTATTAGCTTACTGCCTCATTTTGGATATTTGGTCTAGTTAGAGCTATACTCAGAAAGAAAATGTCCAGTTAGTTGGTTTCTTAAAATGTTGCTGACAAACACCGTGTGTCTCCTGTGATATGCCAGCATGCAGTTTCATTAAAATATTCCCTGGAGTACAAGATATTTATGCTGCCATGTAAAGTACAAGTAAAGTGAGTACTTGCTCCATTAAGTTATTTCTTTTTTTTATGCAATGCACAGACCATATGGTTGAGATCTGACAGCAAACATATGCAGATCATGAAAATACTATTCACAAACTTCAGTATGAACCTTCTTAACCCCCTCTACCCCAGTCTGGAAATTCTGTCTTTATTTCCAGGGCCTTAATCAAATAAGGAAAGAAAGCTCTTAGACCTGCTGTAGGCCAGGCAATCACTCCCTCTAAGACTTCACAATAACAAATTTTCCAAACCCAGTATCTAACCTCTCCATCCTTCTACTTTAAGTTATTAACCATTGCCCACTTACATTCTTCCTAAAATGTCCGACCTCAAGAACCCTCATCTCTGATTAACTTCAGACCTAGGTTACAATCCATCCCAACAACAATTAAATCAATTGAATCCCACATCAAAATCTGATTTGAAATGAAAAAAAATCCTTGTCAAACTATCCCAGTGCAGATGTTTCCAGAATAGCAATATTACTTATGGTACAGTTCATGACAGCAAATCTTTAACATGTCTGTACTATGATTCATCTATTTAACTAGGCCAAGGCTTACCTAACAATGACATTTTACTTATCTTGAAAACACAAGCTTTCATAATGTCTAATTAATTGGCTCACAAGCTCTACATCACCAAGTTTCCCATATCCCACAATTATATTTCTAAAATATAAACCTTTTCATTTACAGCCAGCCCCTCCATCTACCATCACCTTTGTTCATAGTATAAATAGTAATTCCTCAGTTTGGATTGCTTACTCTGCAATATTATTATCTGTTATGGAATGTTCTTGCCATTCAATGCATAACTGTTATTTTTACATTCTAAAACTTGAAAACATTTAAACACATCTACTTATTTTTGATTGTTCCATTTTCACAACAATATGAACTATTCTGTTTCTTATGTGACATTTATTGCCTTGCACAATAATCCACTTGGCTCTAATTTGTCAGCTTTTGTAAATGTACCTTGTTTTTGATTTTCTTTTCTGCATTCCTAGGCTGAATCTAAAAATGGTTAATTTGGACCAGAGTTGTATCCTGGTTAACAAAGAAACAAAAAATAAATACATACACAGACACACACAAACGCACATTACGTGTGTGTGTGTGTGTGTGTGTGTGTGTGTGTGTGTGTGTGTGTGTGTGTGTGTGTGTGTGTGTGTGTGTGTGTGTGTGTGCGTGTATAGGTCTAATTCTGTTTATCAAAGAAACATTTTTTTCAAAAAAACAGAAAGCTGGACCCACATTAGCGAAAGTGCACTTTCACGAACACCAATTTACCGAAGCACGGTACACTGGGGATAAGGAAATATACCCTTTTCCCCACTGTAGTGCAATCTTGGAGTTAATATATATAAGTAGTGTGGGTGTGGAGGTGCACACCAGCAAAAATATGTTTTAGTGCGTTTTGTTTTTCCGATTCAGAGAATTGGTGTTCGAAAATGTGTACTTTCATTTAAGTGTACTTTCGCTAAAATGCTTTCGGCTTTCTGTCCTATGAAAAAATGTTTTTTCAATGAACAGAAGTAGACCCATATATATATATATATATATATATATATATATATATATATATATATATATCAGTTCATAGGTTCATAGGTAGGTACTAGGCTATCAGCCCAAGGGCCTACGTAAGCCTAGTCAACAAGGTCCCCTGGCTTATGCCACACAAGAAAGTTATTTTCCTGTGCCACTATCGAGCAGAGACACAGAAGTGATCCCCGGGGTATATTTCCTATTTCCCATCCACTCATCAAGATTTTGTTTGAAGAGTGCTAATGAAAAACTTTGCTTGACATAGATGGGTAGCCTTTTCCAGAGTATGGGAAGTCTTTGGGACAGGAATCTATCCCTCCAGCATGTCCTGTTTATTGTGGTGACAAGGTTTAGGTCCGTAGACCATGTAGCTCGGAGAGATAGGGATTTCTATAGGTGTAGCATGTCCAACAGCTCTGGGTTTTGACATAGCTTTATATACTAGGCAGCGATCACCTCGGAGTAGGCGATATGCTACGGAGTAAAGCTGGAGTTTCTTTAGTTGGTCAGTGTAGGGCATTTGTTTGAGGCCAGTAATCCTCTTTGTGAGGTACGTCTGTGGCCTTTCCAGCTGCTGCAGATGTCTTGTGAGGTACATTCCAAAAGGGGCATTGTACTCTATAATGGGTCTAATTTGTGTCGAGTAGAGGGGAACAATGACCTCTTTTTTCCTGGATGAGAACCTTTTTATGATGAGGTGTGCCACTTAGAAGGACTCCTAACTACTGTGGCAATATGACTATCAAAGGAGAGACTACTGTCCACCTGGGTCCCAAGGTCTCTTATCACACATTCGATGTTAAGTAGATTGCTGCCTATGTGGTAGTTCATGGGTACAGAGTTTTTACCAAAGGGGATGACTGCACTTTTTGGCATTGAGCTTGAAGCCATGGCTCTGACACCAGGCATCTGTCTCAGCGAGGCCCTTCTGTAGGATGTCCACATAATTTGGGGACTTGACTATGGATCCTAGTTTGCAGTCATCTGCGAACTTTGTTAGCCAGAGGCCTTCTGTGTTAGCCTGTACTTCAGAGAAGTAGATACCAAACAGGAGAGGTCCCAGGATGGAACCCTGTGGTACTCCACTTGTCACTGCTTTGAGGTCAGATTTGGAGTCTGCACCTTTTACAGTGTGGGTTCTGTCAGTGAGCCAGTTGGCAACCCATCTTGTGATGTAGGAATTTATACCTAGTTTAGTGAGTTTAGCTATAATTCCAGAATGGGGGATGGTGTCGAAAGCCTTGGCGAGGTCAAGATAGGCTGTGTGAACCACCTTGGGGTTGAGAGGGTGGCCTAATGGTTAAGGTGCTTGCCTTATAAACACAAGGTGCAGGGTTTGAGTCTCACAAGGGATAATTGGCTAGGCTAAAAATGGCTCACAAGGACAGTTAGCTTAGTACTAACCTATGAACTTACCCTCATCTATGGCTTTGGTGACTGCCTCAAAGAAGTCGATCAGGTTCTGGAGGCATGACCTGCCTTTCACAAACCTGAACTGGGTGGGATCCATAGACACACACACATATATATATATATATATATTTATACACAAACACACAAGGTAACCTCAAAATAAATATTGAACGTCATAGCCTCAAAAAACATATCACTAACTCAAAATCTCGAGTACATTAAACACCAATAACCTAAATATTGCCTACCAATGAGCAACTTGAACAACTAATAAATATATATACCAGGTACACAACTGCACAGACATGAAGAAAGGAAACCTAGCTATCCAGCACAGAAGAAATACCACTGCACATTCAAACAATGCAACAGTAGTGCATTCCTTCTGAAATTCATCAGCAAAAACAAAATACTAAGCACACTGATGCCACATACACAGACACACAAACATACACACACGCCCAAATGCTCACACATGCACACATGTGCACATTAAAAAACCACCTATAGCAACCATATTACTAAATAAAACGTTCAGCCACATAAAGTTAGATATAATGGTCTTGATTCTAAAATACTTGCTCTCAGTGTAAGTGACTTACTCTGGTGAAAGCCTGATTTATAGATAGGCTTTACACTGGTGTAAGTCACTTACACTGACAGTAACTCTTTTGGGATCTGGCTCAGTGTGAAGTCACACATTTGACATTTCTTTACTTTAAAAAAATGTCAATAATCTGGCCATTCAGTAATTGTAATCGCCACTTACCATGTGCACACACACGCACACACACACACACACACACATATATGTGTGTGTGTATATATATATATATATATATATATATATATATATATATATATATATATTTATGAGACATTTGACTGATAGGCACATGAGAAAAGGCTCCATGTTCAAATCTGTTTGATTGAAATACAAAAAGCTTGAAAACTCAGGGACGAAGGTGACTAAAGCAATGGACAAGGGTTAACAGTCAATATTCCTTACCTCAACCCCTCAAATGCATTTGACACAAAACCTCACTTGGGCATTGTAAACAATCCTACAAACTTAGGTATACACCCCCCTACATTACCTACTGGACAGGCAGATGACTCACAGATAGGATACAGGAAGTCAGAATAGGCACATCGACCTCCAGAATAAAAGCCACTCACTAGAAGATTTCCCCAGGTCTCAGTGTTGGGGCTGCTGCTTTATGGCATTTACTTCTATGAAGCCAAGGCCAACATCAAAGGCTTCTAGCTGACCAGGTTCACAGATGATTGCAAACTAAGTGCAGTAACAGAATCCCCCAAAGACACAAACTTTCTTCAAGAAAGCCTGACACAGACTAATAAATGGTGCCAGAGTAATGGTCTAAAACTCAGTGCCAAAAAATGCACAGTAATGTTGTTTGGAAAGACAGCCACCCCCTGGAAATTACCAAATGGATAAGACACCCCTAAGAGGTAACCCTGTGGTGAAAGATTTGGAAACGCATACAGACAGTAAATTAGCCTATGACAATCGTGTGTTACTATGGTAAGGAAATCATTCTATACTGTGCAGCTTACAAGCAAAGGTATGGCATCTATGTCCAAAGATGTCATTATTTTATTATATTTGGACCTCATTAGACTGATCATTGAGTACAATGCCTCATCCGGTATGTGTCTGACCAGGCACATGCAATAAATACAGCATCCACAGAGGTTCCTCACAAAAACAATACTTGGTGCAGACAACATGTCCTACACAGACTACCTCAAAGCCTTATTCATCTACTCAGTTTCTAATAGATTGCTGGGATGTGATCTATGTCTGGTCTTCAAACCATCCTCTGATCCAGCCCTTATGGACCTCTTGCACATCTGCAAAACAAAGGGCATTAAGAGCACCCAATCTAGTGATGTAGACATTTTCTGCAACATGAATAAGACCTTTCAACTGTCCAGAATTTTGCAGACTCTCCAGATTTTTGACTCATGTTTTTGTTCTGCCTTTTCATAAAATCATGGTTTTCTGACAAGTCACTTGCAAATCTTTGAGGACTGAAGTCAGAAAATAATGGCAGACATTTGAGTTTCAGACTTCAAATCCTTCAGAAAATTCATGCTAATGAAAAACCTGTTATTCTATATCAACTTTCTAAGTTTGTAAGAGCAATATCTAAAAGGTGTCCCTATTTTTCGGCCTTTGTCCCCCCACCCCATCATTTGCTGCTATGTCCAGATTTCTTGCTCTAAGAAGATTACAGGTATTCTCAGAGACTGCTTATTCTCTGGAACAGACTTCTTTCCTGCACTTATTCAAGTACAACCTGGATCAGTGGATGGGGAGTCGTAAATTTACCCCTGGTCTGCCACCTATGTCCCTATTAGAAAGATGAAACTTGTAAACGCTCAATTAATGATGCTCAAGCTGTACCCCAATGAAATGGGTGGTATCAAAACCTGCCATATCTAATTAGGAAGCATTGCTAGGCTTAAAAAAGGCTTTTTAGGGTTGCTAGCCTAATAATTACCTGTTACTCTATGGAATTGTACAGCTACATATAGCATTGTTATTAGTATGACATCACTCCTTTAAACTTATAAATGCCTACATTTTTGGCACTCTTGCTTCCACGGGAAGTATAAATCACCAAAGTGTATTAGGTAACGTAAAAGCATTAGTCATGATTATTGTAGGAAAAGCATACAGTATGGCTTATTGTATGTTGGTTTTCTGCTTGGTGATGAAGTATTTGGGCATCAGCATTCTGCTGTTTAGAAATGTTTTTATCTAGTCTTTCACTTAGGTTTGGGTTGAAGCATTATAGCACCACTTTTATTCCATTTTGCAACACTGACCCTCCATTTCTCTTTAATGCAAGTTCTAATTTTAAGCAGGAATGAGACATATGGAATTTCCTGGACCTGTCAGCAATAAGACATTTCGAAACACTTGTGAGACAGCCATTCAATTGAGCTGAAAAAGCGTGAATTGCATACTATGGTCTTCTTGAAAGAAATCATTTTTTTATTAAATGTGAATTTTCTCTGATAAATTAGAACTTAATTAGTCTAACAACATAGGCTTGGCCCTTGGTAATGCAGATAATCTGAAAAAAGCATTCAGGAGGTAATAATTTTAGAACTATGAGACAATGGGACTACAGTTTCTACTCCTTTTCCATCTCGCAGGAATCATTAGCTCAAGCCTTGAAGATGTGTATCAGGTATGAACTGTCAAAGGAAAGTGGTCTCAGATAATCAGACTTAAGCCCCCCTACATAGGAAAAAAATGAAGATGATCATTTCCGTGATATCAGATACGTGGATGCAATACTGGCTCAGGCTAAAAGGAACAAAATGTCAATCTGCAGTTGGGCAAAGATTCATATCTTCCAAGAATACTTTGTTACTCTCATCAGCAATCTGGCAGCATGCCACTCCAGAATCATTGAGGGATGAAGCACTGCCTGCACCCCAGGTGGCATTGGTTTGAACAGCAGCTCAGATGCTTGATAGAGTGGACAATGGAAGATGAGCAAGCCAATCTTAGGCTAGATGGTGAGGCAGAGCCAACCACTCACTCAACAGTCCCTTGATGGAAGGCTGTCAGAGCACGTGTGGCTTGGGGGTGGGTATTAGGCTCAGTAGCCTTCAACACAGGTATGCAAAATCAAGCAGTCACATGGAAATGGCATTGTGGCCCTCAGCTATGACACAGATGACACATATCCTGGGGGGGGAGATGTGGTAGGCCATTATAAATGCCTCCATTACTGGGATATCAGTGAAGGCATAAAGCACTCTCATGAATGGCTGAATGATGGTCTCCCACAGACAGCTCTGAGTGAAATTCCTGGATCATGGAACAAATGGGCAGTGTCCAGTATAGTGAGACTTGATGTAGGTATGGGGCAAAAAATTATACAGAAACAAAATTAATAGACCAAAGTCCAGAAATGTATGTTTATACACATATGCACACATATACACACACACACACACACACATATATATATATATATATATATATATATATATATGTGTGTGTGTGTGTGTGTGTGTATGTATAAGAGGCACCAGACCAAGGTTTGTGAATAAGTACAGGCTTATTCACAAACCATTATGCAGATACAAAATTTTAAATTCAATTTTAAATATATTTTATAGGTTTATTCTAGATTTATAGACTAGATATGGTATCTTAAGCATGGTTATTACATTGTTTTAATTAATAGCTTAATAGCTTTGTATTGTTTTGATTGTACTTGATTCTGGTTGGTTGTTAGCAACTTTTAAATATGAATGAGCAATGATTTTTAACTGTCTGATGAAGTAGCTTTGGCTAGGAAAGCGCTCACCATTGTCTGTACCTTGTTTGTGGATTAAAATTTAACTTTATCTTTACCTGCCTTGGTCTGGTGCCTCTTATACATTTTTTACATTAGATACTAGTCTTTTTGGAGGACCAGTTTGCCTGCACCACAGTATTGTTTTTTCTTCTTTAGATATATATATATATATATATATATATATATATATATATATATATGTATATATATATATATATATATATATATATATATATATATATATATATATATATATATATATAGATTCACTAGACAATCTTGAAATACTGAAATGTCGAATTTCAGTATTTCGAGACTGTATAAGTGAAATTCCACATACCCAAAAACCCACAACCACAAAAAACAAAATCGCGACCACACACACACACACACACACACACACACACACACACACACACCACCACCACACAAAGATACATACACCTACCTAACTACACTACAACAAAAAAAACAACAAACACAAACACAGCATGACATACAAACACACCTACCCTACCTATAAGCAGGGGGCATGCTCCCCTGCACCCCCCCACACCCCCCTACTTATATTTACTAACTCAAGGGTCGCACTAAACAAACAAACACACAAAAAACACCACTGCACACACTCACACACACTAAAATCCCTACCCAATACCCTTATGTAAACACCACTTACCTGAATCCCTAGGTAAATCCACAAACTGCACCGCACGTCACGAACGCAACACCACTACAGCAGATTCAACATTTCCGCATTCAACATAGTGCAGTTTGTGTAACTCCACTTTCGACTATTCAGTCTTGATTGGATTATTGCAAGGTTACTAACCCTAACTCTTACTGAATGGTATTGTAAAAGTACTGCAACTGGGTCCAGCACTGGAAATAGCCTCTAACCCCCCCCCCATCAAACTTCTATTAATATTGCTAACTTTAACTAAAAATACCCTCAGTCGCTAGTGTTTTTTAACCTAGGGACTAACTCCCAGCTTACTCTCCTCTAAAATACCAAATTAAAACATTAAAGCATAACTTCAGCTTGCCTAATACTAAGAAAAAGGTGCACATAAATAAAGAACTTTAGAAAGTAAACTGTACCCCTACCCTATAACCTCTGATTGCTGATGAATTGAGAATTGGTTAAACCCCGCAGCGCTCCCCCTCACTGCGCTCGGGCTCGCTTCATGCCCCGTCCTGCCCCCAAATTCCACCTGCCCCCAGTAATGCTAAATTTAAATCTACCTAACCACACCCAACTCCACTACAAACCAATCAGCAACTAGTACTCTAATCTTAACCAACTCTACATGCAACTACTTGTCCCCTCCCCTGCTTTCTCCCATAACCTAGTACCAAATCTCAGTCAGATAAGTATGCCTACCCCCAAACTTTTACTGCTAACCCTTCGTTCATCCCTGCTATTCATCCCATATCTTCTATCCACCTAAGAGAACAAGGGATACCTTGGCTACCTAACCCGAGATTCAGAACCTCAGCTCCTTCACTAATACACAAAAATGCTCACCTTCGCCCTTCCCAGATACTCAACTCACCAACCCCAAACAACCATGTCCCTATTAGACCTAAATACACCTGTCCCAACCCCAGGTACTATACTGTACTCTATTCAGAATCTGGAAATTCATAACTAGGTTAAAAAATAACCTCACTGTGGATGGCGACATCCACCTGAACCTTGGCCCAACCCCTACTACTGACCCTAATCCCCCCTCTAACTCCCCTATCAACATAGACCCATCAAACAGACCCCCAGAGTCCTTGCTGGCCTGCCATCTAAACATCAGGGGCATAAATAACAAAATCCAGCACCTACATGCCCTCATGGCAGTGCATTCACCCGATATACTATGCCTCAGAGAACGTGGCTAAAACCTGCTACCAAGGACAATGAAGTCCTGCCACCAGGGTACAATATGCACAGACTGGATCGTACCTCCAGCAATGGTGGTCATGAAGCAATACTTTATAAGTTTACCTTATCTGTCACCTTAGACATCCAACAACCACCCCAATTCAATAACGCCAAAATTATTATCACAAAGCTACATATAAATAACTACAAAAGCATAAACATTGTCTGTGTTTACATTCCCCCAGGGAAGAACACAGACACCCTTGAAGATTTCTTAAGTTGGCTGACTAATAACCAGCCACAAGAAACCATTATCCTCAGGATTTCAACATTGACTGGAATGCCTATTCCACTAAATCTCCCACAACCCTTGTACACCGCCATGGGTTTACCCAAACCATATCCTCATCCACTAGGTCAGGTAAATAGGTTCATAGGTTCATAGATTAGTACTAGGCTAATTGCCTTTGTGGGCCATTTTAAGCCTAGCCAATTACACCATGTGAGAATAAAACTCTGCACCTTGTGTCTGCAAGGTAAACACCTTAACCATTCTGCCATCCTCCCACCCTCACCAAATCACCACATCACAAAATAAAGACAGTACATTGGATTGGATACTCGTCAACAACTCCCCACATCTCTATACATCAGGCACCCTACCTGATGATCTAAGTGATCACTGCCTCACCTATATATTCAAGCTTAAGGTTATCTTCTGCTACCAACCCACCTGTAGAACTATAAGAAGCAACAAAAACTTTGATCTCAATAAGTTCAACAATTAACTAAAGGCATGCAACTGGTCAGCCCTAAAAACCTCCCCCTAGATGAAGCTGTCACTTACTTTAATGCCAAATTCCTTGCTATTCTCAACTGTCATGCCCCTAGTCGTACAATTAGAACCAAGGACAATGTTGCACCTTGGCTTACTAAAGATACAAAATTCAAAATCACACTCAGGAATAAGGCATGGGCCACCTACTGCACAACAAAAACCCTACCTGACCAACTTAAATTTAGACAACTAAGAAATTATGCCAAAAAAATTCATAACTTTAAATAAAAAGAATTACTATTACCACCTACAGCAAGTACACCAAAATAAACCACAGAAATTCTGGGCAGGAATAAATACACTCCTCCACCCAGACCAAACCACCACCCCACTACCCTCTGCTACCAAACAAAAATCCCCAAAAGATATTGTTAACACCTTTAACACCTTCTTCACTGAAGCTATCCAATCTTTGGCTAGCCAACTCACTCCCAACGGTTCTAATCCAAATGCAGCCAATATCTATACCAATACTTCCTTCAGTTTCCAACCAGTCTCCCCTCAACTCATTAAGGCCCTACTTAAGAAACTAAGACCCACCACTCTGTCTGCTGACCTCCTCCCAACAGACTACTTACAAAAGGCTCCAGATGCAACTGCATACCCCATCTCAATCCTAATCAACCGAACCATATCAGAAGATTCCATCCCCGCTATATGGAAAATCTCACATGTCATACCTTTTCACAAGGGGGGCAGTTCCACCAAACTGTCTAACTTCATCCCATAGCTATTTTGTCACCACTAGCTAAAATTATGGAGAAGTGTGTTCATATTCAACTCATGAAATATCTCACACAGAAAAAACTACTGTCCAACTCTCAACATGGCTTTAGGTCAAATCACAGCACTACATCCGCCCTCCTCTCTTCTACTAACATTATAAACCACAACCGTAACAATAACAAACTAACCTCCACACTCTTTCTAGACCTTTCCAAGGCCTTTGACATGGTCGATCACAAAATGCTAATGAACACCTTGAAGATCTTCATCTTAAACAATCAGGCGCACTGATGGCTTGATTCCTACCTGCAAAGCAGGCAACAAGCAGTCCTGTGGTAGGGTAAATTATCCTCATGCCTCCCCATCAGGCTTGGAGTTCCCCATGGCTCAATACTAGGCCTCCTTCTCTTCTCCAGTTTTATAAATGATCTTAGCACAGTCATACCGGAGGCTACCTGCATTCAATATGCAGATGACTCGACCCTGATTTGTTCTGCCACCACCCCAGCAAATCTTACTACAATAACCCAAAGCACTTTTAACTTTGTTGAAAAATGGCTATTAAACCAATGTCTAATCCTAAATCCCAACAAAACTAAGTTACTTCTCTTCACCCCTGCGCATAGGACCACCCTGCCACTCTTCCTAATAACAGCTAGTAATGGTACCATCATCTCCCCAGAAACCCAAAATATACTTTTAGGTGTCACAACTGATAGCAACCTCAGGTTTGATGTGCACATCAATCAAACCATAAAAACTACCAATAAAAAACTTGTCTCTCTCAATAGGATCAAATCATTCCTCACCCGACCGGCAAGAATTGCAATCGCCCGCTCCCATGTACTATCTACCCTTTTTCATGCTACTCCTCTTTTCTCTCACCTGAGCAAAACTGATCTTAATAAATTATCATGTTACAACCATATTGCCAGATTTGCTACTGGTACACCCTACCGAACTCACCACTGCCACAACCTAAATCTCCTAGGCTGGCTTGAACTACCTCACCATCTACAGCTCAACCAGCTCATAGTTGCTCATAAAGTACTCTACCAGGCAGAAAATACCACTGCCCTAAAAAACATGATCTGTCTCTACAGCAACAATCGACCACTCTGCTCCCACCAAACTCCTAGTTCTAACAATCAAATTCAACCACCCTGCTGGCGACTCTCTCTTTGCCAACTCTGTCAGAAAAAAATGGAACTCACTACCAGCTGACCCGACCCTACAGCCTTCACCAACAGTATTCAAAAACAAGCTTAAGAATCACCTGAAATCTCACTGGATATGCCCCTGTACCAACCCTGACTAGTGCCCTACCCATCTCACATAACTCTCCTCTAGAAATATCTTTTCATCAGCCACCCCTCTCCATATAACAAAGGGTAAACTGTAACTAAAGCTACTCAATGTATTTTTAATCCTGAAGGTAATATGTCATTACTACCTGTATATACATACTTGCATTGATTTGTAAGTCTCAGGCGTCATGTGATTGTTGTATTGCTTTATCTGTAACCTGTGTGTAATTGCCATTCACTAATTGTTCTAATAATTGTATGTGTACATGTACCTTGGAGCTTTCCTCCCCGGGACTCCACTGAAAATGGACATTCATCCAGTCAGACCATCCCGGTTAACAAATGTAAAATAAAATAAAATTAAATTAAAAAAAAAAATATATATATATATATATATATATATATATATATATATATATATATATGAAAAGCATAATGCCAAGGTGCTACACTAATATATTAAAGTGTTTTATTTTCTAGTCTACTAGTGGTTTTATATGTCATACTTTATTATTTTTTCCTGGTTTTTACATATAGAAATGGGATTGTGTATACATTTTCATCCCTAGTTTTAAAATTATGCTGAAGTTTCCAAAACCAGTTCTTGTCTGTGCTAATAATAAGCCACACCAATTTGGTTAGAAAAAATGAATCTATGCTGCAAATCCCTCAGAAGGCCTCAGATGCATAAAAGAAACACTAAACAAATTTGTTCCTGAACCATCCAGTCAAGATTCTTCCAAACCTATCTCTCTTCCGAAGTGATAGTACCCAGGGATGTTTAATACCAAGATATAGGATCATAGGAAGTTACTAGGCTAATGACCCTAGGGCCCTTTCAAGCCTGGCCAAGTTCTACACTTATTTCCGTGATCAGCACCTATTGTCCCTGTCCAAGAGGGACACAGGTGGAACTCCCGGGTGAATTTACAGTTACCCATCCCAATTGTCTAGACTGCATTTGAAGAGGGACAATGGGGTGCTCTGTTTGACAGGAAGTGGTAGTCTGTTCCAAAGGTGTGGTAACCTATGGGAGGCAAACCTGTCCCTCCAGCAGGTTCTATTAATGTCACATACCAGGTTAAGGTCTTTATCGCGAGTAACCCATGTGCCATTTGGCTTGTGGATATGCAGCATTTCCAATAAAGCAGGATCAGAGATTGCCTTATATGCAAGGTAGAGATCGCCGCTGAGTAGTTTGCATGAAACAGAATAAAGTGACAGTGATTTCAGACTATCCACATAGGATAGATGCTGAAGACATTTCATTTTCCTTGTGAGGAACCATTGTGGTCTCTCCAATTGCTGCAGGTGCTTGGAAAGACACATAACAAAAGTCACGTTGTACTCAATCATTGGCCTGATGAGGGAAGAGTACAGGGAGGTTATAACTTCTTTTTTTTCTGGAGGCAATGCCCTTATAAGATGAGCAATATAGAATTCCCTTCCTACCATTGTGGAGACATGGTGATCAAAGGTGAGGTTGCTATCAGCCTATGTGCCCAGGTCCCTCAGCAGTCAGTGCATACTTAGGGTGTTGCTATTGATGTTGTAGTTAGCAAGAACATTGCTCTTGCCAAAAGGGATAATACATTTTTACACTGAGTTTAAGGCCATGACTTTTGCACCAATCATTTGTTTGTGTAAGACTCTCATCTAGGATGTTGACATCATTTGGAGATTCTGTGATTCTGTGACCACTATCAGTTTGCAGTTATCAGCAAACTTTGTCAGCCACAGACCTTCAATTTTTCTTGTACTTTGGAGAAGTAGATTCCAAGCAGTAGAGGTCCCAGGACTGATCCCAGTGGAACACCACTGGCTACAGGTCTGCTGCTGGAGGTGTATTCCCCTATTTTGATTATATGTGTTCTATCAGTTAGCAAGTTAGCAACCCATCTAATGATGTAAGGGTTGATACCTAGCAGGGTGAGTTTGTTAATGATGCCTGATTGAGGGATAGTGGCAAAAGCTTTGCTATGTCTAGGTAGACTGCATGCACACAATTCCAAGGCCTTTGAGACGGTCTCAAAAGAGTCCACCGGGTTTAACAGGCTTGCTCTCCCTTTGACAAATCCAAACTGTGTAGGGTCAAGTGTTTGAAGATTACCTATATCTTTATTGATAAGGTCCATGATGATTCGCTCCATGGCCTTGCAAATAAGGCTAGTCAGGCTAAGAGGTCTACAGCTCCTGGGGTCAATGGAAGCACCACCTTTGAGCAAGGGAATAACGGTGGCCATTTTCCATTCAGCTGGGATGAAGCCAGTGCTTAGACTATGATTGAAAAGAGTACCCAATGATGTTGCTAATTCTTATTGGAGCTCATGTAGGACACAGTCTGGGATGTTATCAGGTCACATCAATGCTGTGTTTTTGGCCTTAGAGAGGGGGTTTTTGAACTGCTCTTTAGAGATACAAGGTAGAGGACAGGTGGTAGGGATGTCATGAGGTACGTCTGGCAGGGACAGGTGAGTGAAGTTTTCACAGAACCTGGCAGCCAACAGGTTAGCTATGTCCACAGACTCAGTATATGTTATATCATTAACTACCAGTTTGGCACAAATCTGGGCCTTTCCTTTTAGGCTATGGATGTAACTAAAGAATGCCTTATGGTTCTCCTTAGTTAAGGAAGCTAATTTGGATTCCTAATTTGCTTTAGAGGGCTTCACAAGAAGTCTTATTTAATTGTTTAAGCTCAGGAGGGAGTGTTTCCAGTTTAGGGCTCACTCCCTCTTACTCTTAGACAGCAATTTCTTCCTCTTATTGTAAAGCCTGTTAATGGCAGTTGTCCACCAAGCAGGTTTGTTCTTCCTTGAGGAGCTTGTTTTGGTCTTATGAGGTATGGCCAAGTCAATGCAGTTATACAGGTGTTTCTATAAAGCATAGGTGTAGAACTCGGCATAGCTGCCAGTTCCACCTGAGGGTAAGTTGCAATTAAGCTATTTATACCATCCCATAAGAGGTGATAATTTGCTTTGGAGAAATTTTTTTATTTGCTGCTGGGGTGGAGGTCAGTTGTGATAGTTTCTTTGAATGAGACTGATTTGTGGTCCAATCTCACCAGGGAAGATCTCACAGTGGGGGTCCTACAGTGGTCTGCCATATTGGTAAGCACCAGATCCATGATATTTGCACCCTTTGTGGGGGTGTCAACCAGCTTGTCTAGGGCATTGGAGTTAATGAAGTCAAGAACCTTTGGGCAACTGAGTTTGAAGATGAGTAATTTACCCAGTCAATGGATGGGTAAGTAAAGTCACCCAAAACCATGGTGTTTGGCTGTATCTTGATAGACTCAAGTAGATCCAAATAGGCACAGTGGGTGCCCTGATTCATGGAGGGGGTCCTGTAGCTGGCAATGACTTGAAAAGGTGTTCTACCAACAGTTAATTCCACCTTAAGTATCTCCAGGGAATCATACTGTTTAACCAATCTGGAGGTGTATTTATCTTTAATGAATATTGATACACCACCTCCTTTAGTTTTCACACCTTTAGTCTGTGGTCAGAATGTGTGGAAGAAGGTGTAACCCAGTATGGCTCCATCTTCCAAGATAAGGACTGCTTCCGGTGAGTGCAGTTTCATGTTAAGACTCCTAGCATTTAGCAACATGGGTCTATATTATGTAGTCAAAGGAACTAAACATCGACTACCCTATTGACATATATGTGTTGAACCTGCACTTGAGTGAACGGCCACATCACCAATTTTTTTCCAAGGGAAAAAATTGGTAGGCCAACTATGCATGACACAATATAACAGATACTATACACCTCCCAATATGGGGGACTGTGCCCCCACACCCCCCTAACTAAATATACTAACTCTGAGATCACATTACAGTGCAGAAAAGGGCAGATTTAATACAACGGCCAACCAATTTTTTACTAAGCAGTATAGATTAAGCAAGTCTGAATCTGGCCTATGCTATATAATGCAGAAATACTTGAAATTCAAAGTGCATAAAATCACAGTCACAACAGCAAAAAACTGTTTAAATAAAGCAGCAATTCACCAGAAATTCCCAGCTTAAAGGGATGTAGGCCACACTCTCCCACCACAAGAGTCTAGACCACAAACCCTCTTTTGGAGTCCAAATGCTTAAGTCAGAACTAAGACACTTCAGAATAACAGACACAATAGGCCTTCAACCAGCAATTTCTACCTTAGAAGGGTGTAGGCCATCTTCTCTTACCACAAGAGTTTAGACCCTAAATCTTCCTAATGTAAAGTAATTGGTTTCAATGCTTAAACCAGAATTCAGACACTTAGAATAACAGGCACAATAAGCCTTTCACCAGCAATTCACAGCTTAGAACGCTGTAGGCCACACTCTCCTGCCACAAGACTCTAGACCATAACCCTCCCAGTTTAAAATAATTGGTTTGGAGCCCAAGTGCTTAAACTAGAACTAATACACTTTCAGAATAACAGACACAATGAGCATTCAACCAGGAATTCCCAGCTTAGAAGGATGTATGCTATCCTCTCCTGCCACAAAAGTTTAGACAGCAGGCACAATAACCCTTCACCAGCAATTCCCAGCTTAGAAGGGCAGAGGTTACCCTCTTCTCCCACAAGAGTGGATACCACAAACCTTCTTATTGTAAAATAACTGGCCTGAAGCCCAAGTCCTTAAACCAAAACCAAGAGGTTTAGAATAACAATTACAATTTAATCAGGCTACTAACAAGCAGTAATAAATGGAGTATAATAAATGCAATTGAAAACTTTTAAGAACAAGCACAATGTCATCTTTTAAATGTTGGGGGTTTGGTGCGCATGTGCGTGCATTCAGAGGACTGCAACAGTAGATGATTATTAAAGACAGAGACTTACGGACTGTGGAGAATATGTTTCTTTGTTTCAAAACCTGATACTTGGGTAATAGGCATGCCAAAAGTAGATTTTTTTAAGACATAGCTTCTTGCCATTTGCAGTGGATGAATATTTATATTTAACGGACAATGCTAGCAGTATGAGTGTGGTCCTGTAGGGATCTGGAGGATGCCAAGTCTAACACTGCCAATGTCTTGTAAAGTAACCAGGAAATGGATATTGCGATGTTACTGAAAAAATACAGTAAGTGGGCTTAAAAATATAGTTTAATTAAACAAAGTGCACTTGCAATTTGCAGGCCATAATTTCATTTATTTCAGATAATCCAGATCCTGGTAGATTGTATACCATTAGACTTAATTAGGGAGAGCTGTCATTCTAGGGGAATAAGCAGCCCTTGTTTCAGTTAAAGCTCTGTGATTGTTTGCAGGTAGGAAGTTGCAGGATGTGGATGCAATGTGTTTTATTTATTATTTTTAATGCATCTGACATTTCAAAGTATGGTTTTCTTTGTTGCAAAAGAAGGCAGGATTGAGTGAGCCATATAATGCTTAACTGACAATGATAGGATAGAAAGATTATAAGTGATGTATAATGTTTGCAGCTACAGTTGTTTCAATGGTGTGTGTAATGCATAACTATTTTTGGGCCTGTGTCCCACTTTTATTTTTTGCTTTGTCCAGATTTCTTGCTCTAAGGTTGAGAGGTATGGTTCCATACTAAATCAGAAGGTTGTATTTACCTTGGAAGACTTTTCAGCATAATTACGAGAAACAGAGCCTTTTTAATATCTCTGCTTATTTCTAATATAAACTGCCATGTAACCTTGCAAATAACCTTCTTATTAAGCTACTTTAATTCTTTTGGAATTGACAGGTATGCTTCATTGGTTCGGACGTAAGCATAAAGTGCTAAAGTGACAGCTCAGTAAACTGTGAATAACTTCTGCACAAATTAAAATGCCTGAATGCTAATAAATGTCAAATGGCTTTAGAATGGAGGGAAGTTATATGTTTACTCCAGTATGTAGTATGATCTTAGAGAGTTTATGGATTTCTTATTGATTTACTTTTTGCTGAGCAGTTGTTTGCTAATTTATTGATGGTCCTTTTGGTGGTGGGAAATTGCATGGATGAGTCCATCTCTAGTATGATTTTTTTTTCAGATATTTTGACTTCCAGACAATTTCAATCAGTGAGAGTGTGTCATGTGATTATTGAGGTTCCCCATTTTACAAGTAGGGGCTCCTTTTGTGAGTTGGTGAGTGTGTGTGTGTGTGTGTGTGTGTGTGTGTGTGTGTGTGTGTGTGTGTGTGTGTGTGTGTGTGTGTGTGAAAGAGAGAGAGATTTAATATGTATACTGAATATAGTTTTGCAAATGGAATTCTTAGTTAAATAGGCCCCTCTTCTTGGGCAAGTAGACTTGACTAACCAATATTAGATCTTAGCCATCCAGCTAGGAAAGTTTAGTATGTGGATTTTCCAACCGGTTTGATGAAGGCTATGCTACTTACCCAAGGAGTACATTTATCCAGTTTACCTTTGAAACGTTGAAAATCATGTTGTGGATCGGCCGGTTGGGTGAACCAAAATGCCGAATTCTGGATGTCGATCAACATGGAAGTTCGAAACTCAGCAAATCGAACAGCAGATTCGCTGAGTTTTGAACTCCGATGTTAAACACCCCCCACACACCCCTACTTTAATATTCTACTCCGAGATCGCACTACAGTGGGGAAAGGGTCCATTTCCCAATCCTCACTATAGTGCAATCCGCACCCAAAATGCCAAATCTTGAATGAGCGAATGTCACTGTGCATTTGCTCATTGCACATTCGATGCATTTTTTTTTGGCTATCCAAAAACTGGAAAACGTCCTTTTGCAAAATTCACTTTCACATAAGTGCATTACGCACATATAAAGGTAAACCCATTTATCCATCCAGTTGCCGTGTTCCTGAACTGCATTGTTTGATAATGAGAGGAGCTTTTTACAGAAGTTGAAGTTTTTATGTCAAGAACATGTCCTTACAAAGTGGCTTATTTATGTTGCAGTGAAGGCTGTGGTCTTTGTAGTAAGTGTTTTAAGTATAACCAGTATTTCTGAGGTGGAGGAAGTCTCTTATGGCAGGATCTTTCTTAGCCTGGAAAGCAAGCCAGTGATAAAATCTATAGGAGCCAGTGAGAGAGGAAAGCAAGAAGCTTTTTAGTCTGTTTGGATAACTAAGTGAACTTAGTCCTTTGAACTTTTTTGTCAGAAATGGTTGTAGTCGTTCTTTTGGCAGGGTGTTGTGCTGAGGAACATGCCAAAAGGGGCTTTGTGCTCTGTAATGGCTCTTATAACAGAAGAATATGAGGATGTTATGACCTTCTTGTCCCTGGATGAGATATCCTTACTAATGAGGTGGGCCATGTAAAAAGCTTTCTGTGCAACAGAGACAACATGGTGGTCAAAAGTCAGGTTTCTATCAACCTGGGTACCTAACCACCTCACGAATGATTGTGTGCTTACAACATTGTTATTAATGTGATAATTTGTGGGGGCATCACTCTCTCTAAAGGGAATGATGCATTTTTGGCATTTAGCTTGAGGCCATGTTTCTGGCTCTAGTCATTTGTTTGGGTGAGACCCTCTTTTAGCTTTTTCAGAATTGTTTTATTAAATCAGTAATGTGAATTCTTTACTTTATTGCAAAATTGTTGGCTTATTTTTGTGGATTATAGTATTGTAGGACTGCTTATGTTGACATTTTACATAGTTGGACTGCTGGAGTGGTTTTCCCAGTGAGAAATGCAAGTACCGTAGTGAACATCTGTTTATTTGTTAAAAAAAAAAATATATATATATATATATATATATATATATATATATATAGAATCAGAATTAGAATTTTAAGCCAAATATTAGGTATTTATTACATTTATTCATTGTTCGAATGCACCTACAGTACAGCCAGGAGGTCGACTTTGGTTGTCCATGGCAGCGAAAGAGTTAACTATATGATATATTTTATATGCAGCCCCAAGAGAATTTCTGTTCACTCAATGCAGCCCCTGCAAGCCAAAAGGTTGGACACCCCTAATTTAACTAGTACACTTGCCTCACACTGAGGAATTTTTCTTACTTGTTCTCTGCTCACCTTCTACTCACCATGATCTTCACCATGCTTAACTAAAGCAGTGCATACTGGGGCAGATACAAAGTCTTGCTAATCTCTATACAAAGTCTTGCTAATCCCTACTCTATAATTTTGCTGTTTTTCTCAATTTTGTTTTCTATTTTCTCTCATTTATTTCCACTAGTGAGTCAATAGAAAAACTGCTGCCACAGTTCTGGTCACTGGAATAATAACTCTGACTGCAGAAAACTATCAGTGTGTACTAAATAACAGGGGTTCCTATCGGATAGTTGAACTTCTGCAAGTTCGAATTTCATATGGTCAAGGCCATAAATTCACATTTGCAGAAGTTCAAGCGTTTCAACAGAAATCTCTGTAAGGAGAGGTTTCCGTTTTGTTCAATGTGGTGTGATCTCGGAGTTGGTATATTTAAGTAGTGGGGGGGTGCAGGGGGCTTGCTTACAACAGTTTATTTTGTTTTCTTTTCTTTTCTTTTTTTTTTTTGTTTTATATCCATAGTCAAAGTTTTTTAACTTCGAACAGGATGGTTCGAACATTCCGTGTTCGAAGTTATTAAACTTCGACTATGTGATATAGACCCAAATAACAGCTGTGGAAGAAGAAAGGGATTGGGATGTTTCAGTCACCCCAAAAACACCACTCCATGAACCAACTCACCAAAGAAAGAAACAACACCGAACAACTGGAGAAACGGTCAGCATCCACTTTTACTGTGTTCCTACTACTTCGGCATCAAGCCTTCCAGGGAATAATCATACACAAGAATGGTGTACTTTATATACATTTCACTACATTCATTATTCAATTCAATTATAATTATACAATAATTGATCAATCAATCAGTGAGTCAAGAAAATTAAAATCTAAAGTGCATCCTGAGCAGTAAAGTGCTTCAGAAACATTCGAAGTGCATCAAAACATATAAAGTGCAACCCCTTACATTCCCATAGCATTTAACATTATAATTTAAGAAGTTAATACAAAAACACTTATGCATCTCTAGATTAACAAATACTAAAACATTTTGCCCTACAATGGTTGATTGATTAATCAATGAGTCAAGAAAATTTAAATCTAAAGTGCATCCTGAGCAATTAAAAGGCTTCAGAAACATTTAAAGTGCATCAAAACATTTTTAAAATGCAACCCCTTACATTCCTATTGCATTTAACTTAATAGTTTAAACAGTTCATGCCAATGCACCTATAGATTAACAAATGCTTAAATATTTAAATATTTTACCCTATACATATAAATCATTCATCCTATATGGCTATGCATTTATACAATAATACATACTGAAACATTTCATCCTATATATGTAAATATAACTCCATATTAAGCCAATGGGGGCCACAAAGTTCCAAAATTAATAATATATCTACTTTCCATCCTTAACAAAATGCGCCCATATTCCATGCCTTGTACTGAATAAGGTTTGTTTAAAACAAAAAAAAAAATCAAACTGCTAGTGTTACCATTGTGAACAGCGTGGAAATGCTGGGCCACAGGATTATTAAGCTTAACATGCCTCACATCCCCCAAATGCCCTATAATTCTTCTTTTCACCATTCTTCTGGTTGGGCCTATATACCCCTTTACAAGTAGACAATCACATCCAATGGCATAAACAACCCCACTGGTACTGCAATTGTAAGATCCCAGGCCAGTGAACTTCTTTCCATTAATCAAAGTACCTGAAATGTTCTTAACTTTGTCACAACCTTGCACCTTCCACATCTAAAGGTGCCTGCTGTGTTAGAACCAGTTTCCATCCTACTTACCCTACTGTTCAATAATTCCTTCAGGTTGTGAAATCTACTATGAGAAAAAATAACCCTGCCCTTGAAAATTTTGCCCACTTCCTCATCCTGCAGTATAATAGGCCAAAACCCGTGCACTATTGCCTTCAATGTAGCTGAAAAAGGGGAAAATGTATTAACAAAAAAGATATCATTCTTGCCCACTTTGTAATAATCTCCACACTCCCATGATATATTGCATGACTCCATACTCTCCGACCAGCAATTTGCTTTCTCACTTTTTCCTCATCCCTATTTACCACCTGGCTAGAATACCCTGTCTTCGCCAACTTGCATCTAACAATGATAAATTCCCCATCCAATGTGGTTCTGTCATGAACATTGTCAATAATGTGCTTGAATTCTCCATAAGGGAGAGAATCAAGTACATGTTCTGGATGCATGCTGTCTGGTTCATAGGTTTAGGTTCATAGGTTAGTACTAGGTTAACTGCCCTTGCGAGCCATTTTAAGTCTAGACAATTATCCCTTGTGAGACTCAAACCCTGCACCTTGTGTTTGTAAGGCAAACACCTTAACCATTAGGCCACCCTCTGCACTCAAAAAATTATTAGCCGCGGTTTCCTTATAAAATGGTTTAAAAGACACTAGCTTGTCTTTATCCACAAAGAACTCCAAATCTAGAAACTGTATCTTATGTCTATGAGTTTGATAGGATACTGTGATGCCATAATGATTCTGATTTTAGTTCCAACATGAACTGTTCAAAAACACTAATCTCCCCTCTACATATAAAAATCAAATCATCAATATAGCATTTGAAAACTAGAACATTTTCCAAAAAATATGTATTCCTATAAACACAGCTCTCCTCAAAAAACCCACAAAAATTATGGCATAAGATGGGGCAAAAGATGCCCCCATAGCAGTTCCTGTTCTCTGTAGAAAAAAATTGGCCACAAAACTAAATACATTGTGTGTCAGTGCAAACTCCAACAGCTGTAAAATATAACTTGTTCTGGGACCTTCCCTCAAAAGTCTGGCTACTGCTTCCAGACACCACCGATAAGAAATATTGGTATACAAGGACTTAACATCAACAGTTGCCCAGAAAAAAATCCTCTAGCCACTCAGTACCTCCCAAAGTGTCTGTGAGCTCTTTACCATTTCTAATATGTGAAGGGACTAGCTTCAAATGCTCTTTCAACTGTGCATCCAGAAAAATGCCAATATTCTGGAGATATCTCCCCACCCCTGACACTATAGGTCTCCCAGGGGGATTTGTTAAGTCCTTGTGTCCCTTGGGAATGGCATAAAACTTAGCCATTGTAGGATATTTTACATGTAACTTTTTGACATCAGTGGTGGAAATAAATCCCAGTCTTTCTCCCTTTTCAAGTAATTCCAGCAACAAGTCATTATATGCATCCAGATTTGACTGCACCTGTTCATAAACACCAACTTCCTGCAACAATTCCTTCACCACATTGTTGTATTTCACTCTAGACATTATTACCCAATACCCCCCCTTATCTGCCTGTGCAAAAACATAATCTTTATTCAAGCTTCTTAACTGCCTTAATGCATTCTGTGTCATGCTTTTTCAAGTTATGGGGCTTATAACTGTCATACAACTTCTTGTATTCAACCTGCAACTGTTTGTATAACACCTTCTCAAAATTTATTATGGTTGAGACAGTTCTAGGCGGATAAAAGGTGCTAACATAAGAAAGGAACCTTAGGAATACTAAATTTTCCATAGCCAGTGTAATATGAAAAACCATCCCCAACACTGTCCCTATTACTTTCAAGATCTTGTTCATAAGCAAAAATGTCCACTAACTCATTTTTATGCAGTGACAAATCTAGCAATGTTTCCTCATCCTCATCAGTGCTGCACATTACATTACCATTTGCATTTTCTGAATCTGTTTTAGAAAAAAATGCCTTTAAATGTAATTTGTGACAAAAAGCACATATTTCTAACATTATGTCTGCCAAGGCTGGAAAATATGTTGGTACAAATTTCATTCCTTTCAAACGTAAACTATACATGTTATCATCTAACTGCAAATCTGACAGATTAATAATATTTAACATTTCACTATGACTCTCTGAATGTGAACTATTTACATTATTAAAGACATACCGGTTATTATACTCATCATTGCATGTGACAACAACAACATTAGTAATGTTAAGTCCAAAATGTCCAATTCTCTGATTTTCATTTCTTCCTGTTCTGCCACCTCCGGTTGCACTTGCTTTGCAATTGCTGTGGGCTCACTCTCTGACCACTGCTCTGCTCGCCCTGCTGGACACCTCCTTCACGCAATTCCTCAAACAAAACACTTTTCCTGCTGTTGATGCTGCTGCTTGCTTCTGTGGATGAAAAAGATGATTCTCGCGAACTCCGAGACCTCATAGCCATATTTTTTAAGGTGGACCTGCTCTGCCTAGGTTTTATATGCCACCGAAAGATGAGGTTGTTCCTATAATCACAATCATCTCAGTCCAGTTTACTGCGCTTTCTTTCAAGTATTTCAGCCTCAGCTTTGCCCACTCTCATACAAATGTCCTTCATTTTAGTATTAAATATGGCAGTTGTAGTTACCCCCTTAAACTCGATCTGCAGCTCCAAAATTGAATTTCTTACTTGTTCGTGCAGTCTATTGTTACGTTTGGCAAGTACTATAAGCCACCCTAAAGTACACTGTAAAGAGATATTCTTCCACTCCTCAAATAAATCAGCTTCAGCTTCAGAAAATTCAGAAGCTGGAAGTTTGTCCACCCTTAAACCCTGAGGGGTTAAATTCAGGCTGATATATTTCTCCAGCAACCGGGTATCATAATATAAAGACACCTCCTTTACAAGCAAACATTCTGGTCTCTCATACCTGTTTGCCTGCTGGTCTCCCAGTCCATAAACTTGCATTTTAAAAGTTTTCTGATGCACTTTAAATGCTTCTGAAGCATTTAATTGCTCAGGATGCACTTTAGATTTAAATTTTCTTGACTCATTGATTAATTGATTAACCATTGCAAGGCAAAACTATCAAAGATGTCTTGCCTGCATTTTCCTTCTTTATCTGTAGGCATCCTTGAGTTAAGCCAATCACTGTGGTGTTCTGCATTCCAACCCCCTCCCCCATCTTAGAATTGCAATTATGCCTGCATTTCTTGGTAATGAATAAACATTTATGATTATAATTATATTTAGTATATTATAAAAGCTAGGAGCCTAAACAAGAAACTCCACTCCCTATAAACTCTTATCATCCTGGAGGACATTGACGTTTGTGTAGTGACTGAGAAATGGTTTAAAATAGCAGAGACCACACCATCTGTGCAGGACTATAATGCCTCTCACACAGTTAGACCAGCTAATGTTCAGAACGGTATAAAAGGTGGAGGTTTATCTATCTACATCCAGAAGAGACTCACCTCAAGACTGGTTAAGCAACATTGTGCACTAGAACTTCTTCATGTCCAAATAGCCATCAGAAAAGTCCCGTACCATATATTAGCTAGCTATACAACTCCTTCAATGACACTAGAAAGCCACAATGCCTATCTACAGGAACTAGTATCACTCAGTATTAAACCCAATACCGTTTTTCAGGTAATCTAAACTATTCAGTTATAGACTAGGAAACCTACAACACCTCTAGTGTACAAGCACAGAGATTCCTAGAATTTTTACATAAAAATTCCATGGAACAATTAGCCCAAGTACCCACTATGCAAAATAAAATCTTGGATCTTGTCCGTACAAATATGAGGGCATATTGCACTACACCTTGTGTAGCTTCCTCACTTGTTAGGTCTGACCATAAAGCAGTCTCCTTTGAAATAAAATTAAATCCAGATATCTCTTCCATCCAAGGTACTTTTAGAAATTTCTTTAAGATAAACTACCTACTCCAAAGTGATACATTGTAAAGCTTCAAATCTGCACCAAACCCAGTTAATTCCACTGACTATGTGAAAATATACATTACCACATAATACCAACATGTAAACAGCTGCACAGATGTAGCTGTACCCCAATAAGAACAAGCAGACGGCAAACCCTATAAACAAACTCACATGGTTGAATCAAATAGTAACAAACTTTACAGTAAAAGAAAAATAATTTTGACCAAAAGTAAAAAGAGCAATTCCCAGAATGTTAGAGACCTTGTCACTAAAATAAATAAACTCAGGAGCTTAATAAAACCCACCAAAGCTAAGTTTGAGGCAAAGATAGCCATCCAAGCCAAATACAATCCCAAGACCTTTTACAGTTTTGTTCGTAATCTGAAAAGCACAATATAGCAATGCACTGAGCGGATTGTGAGTGATGTTCACTACACTGAGGTTGAACATATAGCAAACCTGCTGGCTGATAAATTTAGCTCTGACTTTAGCCCTCCGTCCATCAAGATATACCTGAAACTGACTCATCTCTAGCGATCACAAAAGACCAGGCCCTAAAAGTGTTATCAAACAATAAAAATACTGCATAGGTGGGCCCTGACAATATTCATGGATGCATATTAAATAGCATAAACCACAATTTAACCACACCCATAACAATAATGTTCAGTTTCGTCTTTTAAATATTTTTATTCATTTCCAAAAACAAGAAAACATGAATGCAGGTTATTTATGACAATGAAGTATTTACAAATTATTTAAAAAGGTAGGCTAAAACCTCTAAACATATATCAAACATTAAAACCAAAATAAAGTATTTACAAGGGTGTCTATTGTTGACATATAATTGACTTTCTATACAATTGTTTCCTGATTATAATCTGCTGCAGTCATTATTCTCCAGTATTTCAGTTACTTTTTGCCATGCTACATATAATGATGTAGTTCTTTCAGTTCTTCCTTTAATAGTGTTCATTTCCAATTGCGATACTGCTGACACCATATTCATGAATTGCTTAAAAGTTGGAGAAGCTTTGGATTTCCAGTTTGATGTAATGTTCTTCCTTGCAATAGCTAGGAGAGTCCATAAGATTACATATTTTGTTCTTGGCACACAGTCGGGTACAGGTGCATTAAACAAAATAATAGATTTGGAAATCTGGAATTTATCATTGAATACCATTTGCAGAAAATAATTTATTTTATCCCAATATGGTTTAATCAAATGACATTCGTAGAACATATGTTGCCAGTCTGCTTTTATTGATAAATCACATCTCCAGCAGCCAATATTTTCTTAAACATAAGTTCCATTTTATGAGGGGTTACATAAGATCTGTGTATGAATTGCCATGTAAAAGTCTCCAATGTAATGAAAGTGATGTCTGCTTTGGAGAGAGAAGAATTAGTTTATTTATCTCTGTCATATGGCACATGTCCATTAACTGATCTATAATAATTCCATATTTTGTCATTATTATGCATTTTTATTTTTTCTTTGTTTTATAAATAGATGATAAGTATCCCTTTCCAGTAATGGGTTGATTCGTTAGTAATATTATATGTTCTATAAGGTTAGGAACATTTTGTCTTATTGATGGTTGCATTGTTTCTTGTTTGCTTAATATATACTGTCTTAATTCTTGTACATGTAACCACAAACTATCTTCCATATTTAATTTTTGTTTAATCTGGTCTATTGTCAGAGGTTTTCCAGAGTTTAGCAATTGATGCCAATATATTAATCCCTTTTCTTTAAGCATGTTGACTACTTCCATATTAAATGTTATTATATTACCTTGTGTGTATGCTACTGGATATAAAAGAAATTACCATGCTTTAATATCAGGATTGCTATTAATAAGATTTTGGAAAATTTTTAATGTATAAGTAATGTATTTGGAACTTATATTTTTATTAATAATGTTCAGTTTCAACCTCCATACAGGTTTTTATACCAAGCAAATGGAGAACAACCATAGCCATTCCCCTGCGTAAAGGAAGACCCTCCACAATCCCAAGCAATTACAGACTCATAAGTCTGCCTAGCCCCATATGCAAAGCCATGGAAAGCCTTATGGAATTAATCAGTCAGGACATACAGAACCTCCAAACACTAGACCCACATTAGTTTTGCTTCATTAAAGGGAGGTAATGTTTACTCAATGTGCTGGACCTTTTTGAAAAGGTCACCAAAGCAATTGATGAAAGCAAAATAATACACACCTCATACCTTGATCTGGCCAAAACTTTTGACACAATTTCCCACTCAGGCATAGTAGAGGAGCTAAATAAACTGGGAACAACCCCCTGTGTCACCCATTGGATTGCCAGCTAGCTCACAGATAGAATGCGGGAAATCAAAATAGGAGAAGTTACCTCCAAAAAGAGACCAGTCACTGGTGGAGTCCCCAGGGTTCTGTGCTGGGACTTCTCCTGTTCGGCATCTACTTTTCTGAAGTAAAGGCCAATACCAAGGGAAGCTGGCTGACTAAGTATGCACATGGCTGCAAGCTAGGAGCAGACATTGAATCCCCAAATGACTTAGTGATCCTGCAGGAAGTATTATCCCAAATAAATAACTGGTGCAAACTCATGGACTGAAACTAAATGCCAAAAAAATGCATTGCTGTGTCCTTTTGGAAATCATCTACCATACGGAACTACCACACTGACAATACGCCCCTAAGAGCTGACCCAGTTGTTTGGGAATTGGGAACTTTTGTGGACAGTGACCTAAATTTTGACCAACATGTGTCCATTGCTGTAAGAAAGTCATTTTATATTGCACAGTTTATAAACTAAGGGATAGTATCTAGATCTAGGGATGATATAGTCTCTCTTTACTCAGCCCTTATTAGGCCAATCATTCAGTATAATGCCCTGCACTGGGACAGACTCCCTATCCATATAAAACAAAGTTCATCCCTGCCCATATTTAATTGCAACTTGGATCTATGGATGGGAAAAAGAAAATTTACCCCAAGGCTGTCTTCTGTACTACTAATGGACAGGAGCAGCTCCTAAATGATGTTTTCAGTGCATAGGTCCCCTCAAATTATCTATAGTATGAGCTCAGCTATTCTCTTTATGAGTGATATATGATTATTGACCATGGCCGATGTGTAACCAAATGGGATGGGTTAATTTGAGCGCAAACAGTGAAACTGGCTAGGCTTAAAATGGACTACAAGGGTAACTAGCCTAGTACTTACCTATGAACCAATAATATACCATATGTAACACTGAATTAATAAAAACCGTGAGAGCTGAGTTTTTCCTGACTCACATTTCTTGTGAATATGAATTATTACTTTTTGGTATGTAATGCATTCTTTGTTTGTAATTTTCCTTGCCCTTGTGGCATGATTCATTTTGGCCAGTTCACTTATTTGGTTTACTAAGAATAAATAAGTAAATAAAACAGTATGGCTAACTGATTCCACTTTAGGTTGTACATGTATGACTGCATCATCTTGTGTTCAGTCACACTTTATGTCACATAGACTATGACATGGGCTGAGATTACTTTCTATTCTTTTTTTCCTTTGTTCTGTGCTTGCTGACCATCTGCCTCTGCTGAGATCACCTGTATGACCCATCATTAAGGCTGAGAACTGGTCATGGTGCCCATCATCCAGGCAAGTATGATGATTGTTTTCTGTTTTCTTGTTCGTATCCCATCCCTCATGTCTAACATGCATGTTTGTATATGTGTAGCATGCAATACCTTCCCCTGTGAATTTGTGCTTTCTAGCACACTCCCCTTGAAAGGTACCTCACAGGAACAGCCAAGTGTATGCACATCATGCAGTGTCAATCCATTCTCTGGGTTGTTTTTTGATTCTAGGTCATGGGGTGGGGGACGTCACAGTCAGGATTACTTCCCTCTGAACCACAAAGTTAACATATGCACAGGATGAGCTTTCTGAATTTCGTGGCTTGTATTTGATTTTATTTTCATTTTGGCTTTCACACCTAGTAATGTCTCCTTTTAGTTATCAAAAGCTGGTTCTGAAACTTGTTTGCTAACAGATGTAGCTATATTCTGCTGTAGCTATATTCCCTCTGTCTTGTGGTGCCATATTTGGTGCATTAACAGAATACCAGCTTAGTTTGTGTATCTGCTATATAGAAAGCAGTGTTGATTTCACCCAGTTATCCTCCTTAACAGTTATATAAATGCAGGTCAAGCATATGTGTTTTCCCATCAAGTATCACAAGCAGGTAACTACATCTTATCCTTGAGGTCACTCTCACTTGTATACATCCTTAATAACACTCATTATCATTATAAGAGTATTTCAGAAGGAATGTCCTTCCAGCCAGTGAGACAGCAAATAAACTTGAGTTTCAAATAGACTCCTTACAGATGACTTGTACCTTGTTTATAGGGTTATAAGGGATCCAGTAGTTCAAGAACTCTTATACCTCATTAAATTATAGTCCAGGCCCTTATAGAGCTATAAGGGATCCAGTAGTCCAAGAACTCCTATACCACATTAAATCTCAGTCCAGGCCCTTATACGGCTATAAGGGATCCAGTAGTCCAAAAACTCTTATACCTTATTAAATTAAAGTCCAGGCCTTTATAGGGCTATAAGGGACCCAGTAGTCCAAGAACTCCTTGTTGTATCTTTCAACTTTTCCTGGTTAGGGGTCACCACAGTGGAACTCCGGTCCACTAATGATTGGCAGTAGATTTTTACGTACCGAGTTGCCAACCCTGATGCACAACCTTCAATGAAGGTATGCCCATTCATGCATGTCTCCACACAGAAGACGCTTTAGCTGAGAATCGAACAGGACAACACCTTACTGTGAGGCGACAATGCTACCGCAGCACCACCACCGCAGCATATTAGTCCAAGAACTCCTATACTTCATTAAATCCCAGTCCAGGCCATTATAGGGCTATAAGGGATCCAGTAGTCCAAGAACTCTTATGTTTGTCTTTTCAGCTTTTCCCGGTTAGGGGTGGCCACAGTGGAACTCCGGTCTGCTAATGACTGGCAGTCAGTTTTTATGGTGCTGAGTTGCCAGCCTGATGCCCAAACTTCAGCAAAGGCACGTCCATTCACGCATGTCTTTCGGAGGCCACTCGACCATGGGGAGGACATGGAAACTCCACACAGAAGGCACTCCAGCCGAGAATCGAACAGGAGAACCTCTTGCTGTAAGGCAGCAATGCTACCGCTGTACCACTGCGGCTTACAGTCCAAAAACTCTTATATCTCATTAAAATCACAGTTCAGGCCCTTACAGGGCTATAAGAGGTCCAGTAGTCCAAGAACTCTTAAAGCTTACTAAATCACAGTCCAGAGAGCACTATGACCAGAGACCTAAATCGACTTTGACAAATAAACAAATAAAACTTGAAAGAGGGAAATGTTTGCTACACAGCACCTATCTCTTCTCTTGGATAAACTCTGTGTCCAAATTAAGCAATGTCTGCCTTTAAAAATTAGCTAGACAACTGGATGAGTATTCACTAATTCAACCCTGGTGTGACTGGCCGGGCCCTCACTGAAAAGAGAGATAAGACCTATTTGGCTTTTAAGGGCCTTAAAACCCTTAAAAGCCAGAAAACCACAACTTTATG